>NC_136113.1:18293356-18420856 GCF_965212315.1 Lampetra planeri | reverse complement strand
ACCACGTGATACAACTGCAGCGTCCCCGTGTGGCCACCACGTGATACAACTGCAGCGCCCCCGTGTGGCCACCACGTGATAAAACTTCAGCGCCACCGTGTGGCCACCAAATGATACAACTGCAGCGCCCCCGTGTGGCCACCACATGATACAACTGCAGCGCCACCGTGTGGCCACCACGTGATACAACTGCAGAGCCCCCGTGTGGCCACCACGTGATACTTCAGCGCCACCGTGTGGCCACCACGCGATACAACTGCAGCGCCCCCGTGTGGCCACCACGCGATACAATTGCAGCGCCCCCGTGAGGCCACTACTGATACAACTGCAGCGCCACCGTGTGGTCACCACGTGATACAACTGCAGCGCCACCGTGTGGCCACCACGTGATACAACTGCAGCGCCACCGTGTGGCCACTACGTGATACAACTGCAGCGCCACCGTGTGGCCACCACGTGATACAACTGCAGCGCCCCCGTGTGGCCACCACGTGATACTTCAGCGCCACCGTGTGGCCACCACGTACAACTGCAGCGCCCCCGTGTGGCCACCACGTGATACAACTGCAGCGCCACCGTGTGGCCACTATGTGATACAACTGCAGCGCCACCGTGTGGCCACTACGTGATACAACTGCAGCGCCACCGTGTGGCCACCACGTGATACAACTTCAGCGCCCCCGTGTAGCCACCACGTGATAGAACTGCAGCGCCCCCGTGTGGCCACCACGTGATACAACTGCAGCGCCACCGTGTGGCCACCACGTGATACAACTGCAGCGCCCCCGTGTGGCCACCACGTGATACAGCTTCAGCGCCACCGTGTGGCCACCACGTGATACAACTGCAGCGCCCCCGTGTGGCCACCACGTGATACAACTTCAGCGCCACCGTGTGGCCACCACGTGATACAACTGCAGCGCCCCCGTGTGGCCACCACGTGATACAACTGCAGCGCCCCCGTGTGGCCACCACGTGATACAACTCCAGCGCCCCCATGTGGCCACCACGTGATACAACTCCAGCGCCCCCGTGTGGCCACCACGTGATACAACTGCAGCGCCCCCGTGTGGCACTACGTGATACAACTCCAGCGCCCCCGTGTGGCCACTACGTGATACAACTCCAGCGCCCCCGTGTGGCCACCACGTGATACAACTGCAGCGCCCCCGTGTGGCCACCACGTGATACAACTTCAGCGCCACCGTGTGGCCACCACGTGATACAACTGCAGCGCCCCCGTGTGGCCACCACGTGATAGAACTGCAGCGCCCCCGTGTGGCCACCACGTGATACAACTTCAGTGCCCCCGTGTGGCCACCACGTGATACAACTTCAGCGCCACCGTGTGGCCACCACGTGATACAACTGCAGCGCCCCCGTGTGGCCACCACGTGACACAACTGCAGCGCCACCGTGTGGCCACCACGTGATACAACTGCAGCGCCCCCGTGTGGCCACCACGTGATACAACTGCAGCGCCTCCGTGTGGCCACTACGTGATACAACTCCAGCGCCCCCGTGTGGCCACCACGTGATACAACTGCAGCGCCCCCGTGTGGCCACCACGTGATACAACTGCAGTGCCACCGTGTGGCCACCACGTGATACAACTGCAGCGCCACCGTCTGGCCACCACGTGATACAACTCCAGCGCCACCGTGTGGCCACCACATGATACAACTCCAGCGCCACCGTGTGGCTACCACGTGATACAATTGCAGCGCCACCCTGTGGCCACCACGTGATACAACTCCAGCGCCCCCGTGTGGCCACCACGTGATACAATTCCAGCGCCACCGTGTGGCCACCACGTGATACAACTGTAGCGCCCCCGTGTGGCCACCACGTGATACAACTGCAGCACCCCCGTGTGGCCACCACGTGATACAACTGCAACGCCCCCGTGTGGCCACCACGTGATACAACTGCAGCGCCACCGTGTGGCCACCACGTGATACAACTGCAGCGCCCCCGTGTGGCCACCACGCGATACAACTGCAGCGCCCCCGTGTGGCCACTACGTGATACAACTGCAGCGCCACCGTGTGGCCACCACGTGATACAACTGCAGCGCCCCGTGTGGCCACCACGTGATATGTCAGCGCCACCGTGTGGCCACTACGTGATACAACTGCAGCGCCCCCGTGTGGCCACCACGTGATACAACTGCAGCGCCCCCGTGTGGCCACCACGTGATACAACTCCAGCGCCCCCGTGTGGCCACTACGTGATACAACTGCAGCACCACCGTGTGGCCACTACGTGATATAACTGCAGCGCCACCGTGTGGCCACCACGTGATACAACTGCAGCACCCCCGTGTGGCCACCACGTGATACAGCTGCAGCGCCCCCGTGTGGCCACCACGTGATACAACTGCAACGCCACCGTGTGGCCACCACGTGATACAACTGCAGCGCCCCCGTGTGGCCACCACGTGATAGAACTTCAGCGCCACCGTGTGGACACCACGTGATACAGCTGCAGCGCCCCCGTGTGGCCACCACGTGATACAACTGCAGCGCCACCGTGTGGCCACTACGTGATACAACTGCAGCGCCCCCGTGTGGCCACCACGTGATACAACTTCAGCGCCACCGTGTGGACACCACGTGATACAACTGCAGCGTCCCTGTGTGGCCCCCACGTGATACAACTGCAGCGCCCTCGTGTGGCCACTACGTGATACAACAGCAGTGCCACCACATAGGGGCAGTGCCACCGCGTGGTGGCCACCATGCGTGTGGGTGTGTTGGAGAGCACCCACAACATTGACAGCAACACACCGGTGTGCTGCACTCGTAACGAAATGCCATGTTTTGTTTAAGTGAGAAACCTTTATAATTGGCTGTCAGGTGGTGGCGGGTTCAACATTTATCTTTACGCGATATAACCCAAACATTTCTCTATTTACTGTAGTTGTGCATTTGTCCACAAGAGGGCAACACGTGACTTGTATAGCCCTGACCCTAATCTGTATTGCTCATATAACCACCTCAGCCCTATAGCTTTGATTTAATTGAATATCTGGTTTGCATGCCACAATGATTGTTATAATTCAGTTGCTATACTTTATTGAAGGGATTTTGGAATATAAATAAATCCCCCCTCGTGCTATCCTATGCTTACCTATGTTTTTAGTACAATTCTTGGATGTAGAAATTGAAAATGCTTTTGGCCACTAACTTCACGGTGGAAATATTTTTTTATCAAACATTCCAGACAATTTGTAGCCTACAAATGGTGCAGTCAGGAAATGTAAAAACTGACGCTGTCTCTTGGTTGCAGTGTTATTGACAAGCAAAATAAAGGCTTTTTAGTAATATTTTGCTTCAGGTTTGACTTTTCCTTAGGGAAATTGTATTGACAAATTGTCAACAATGAACCTTAACAACATTTATTCTGAAATACATTTCGGGAATTTTTTTTTGGAGGGGGGGGTTAAGATTGACAATCACTGTCAGATTACACAAAATGAACAAAACGATCGTAGGGAAGTATATTTTTTTAAACCCTCGCAAAAAAAAATCAATATTCAACGAGCATGGACTCGCCTAAATTACGCATAGGCTGCCGATAATCACCACGCAGGCTGCAATCTCAACACGTGTTGATGCACGATGTTAAACTTCATCCCTGTTGGGGATGTGTCACAGCCTCCTCGCCTCATTACAATGAAAAACAATCTGAGGATTTTGCGCTTAAAATAGCTTAAATGTTTCGCTTAAAAAAGCGACGGTCTACGAGTCTAGCTATTACTAACTATGAACACAAGACAGGCCTCGTAACTTTGTGTTGACAAAACATTCCACTGAATGAGCTCGTAACTCACCTTGAGGAGCTGGTATCCACCTTGACGAGCTGGTAATCCACATGAATGAGCTGGTAATCCACATGTTCGAGCTGGTAATCCACGACACGAGCTGGTAATCCACAACACGAGCTGGTAATCCACATGAACGAGCTGGTAATCCACATGAACGAGCTGGTAATCCACATGGTCGAGCTGGTAATCCACAACACGAGCTGGTAATCCACATGGTCGAGCTGGTAATCCACATGAACGAGCTGGTAATCCAGAACACGAGCTGGTAATCCACATGAACGAGCTGGTAATCCACATGGTCGAGCTGGTAATCCACATGGTCGAGCTGGTAATCCACATTGTCGAGCTGGTAATCCACAACACGAGCTGGTAATCCACAACACGAGCTGGTAATCCACAACACGAGCTGGTAATCCTCATGAACGAGCTGGTAATTCACATGAACGAGCTGGTAATGCACATGAACGAGCTGGTAAATCACATGAACGAGCTGGTAATCCACATGGTCGAGCTGGTAATCCACATGGTCGAGCTGGTAATCCACATGGTCGAGCTGGTAATCCACATGGTCGAGCTGTTAATCCACATGAACGAGCTGGTAATCCACATGAACGAGCTGGTAATCCACATGAACGAGCTGGTAATCCACATGGTCGAGCTGGTAATCCACATGAATGAGCTGGTAATCCACATGGTCGAGCTTGTAATCCACATGAACGAGCTGGTAATGGAGCATCTATTTAAGCTGGGATGGAGGGGGGAAGAGCGCCTTGACAAAATAATTTGCATATCAAGAGGAATTTAGCATATTTATGGGAAATGCAGATATGCGATTAGTACTACTTTTGAAAAGCGTAGGGAGTTTGGCAGGGGGTTTAAAGTCAAATTATGACCGTGCATTATGCAGGATTAGCAGCATCAAAGGTAGGGGATAGGGGAATGTTAATAGTATGTAGCTGCAGTATAGTAATACAGTATGTAATTTAATGTTGGGTTTGTCTATGGCAGTATATAGTATGGGGTAGACCCGTGTGATATAAGAGAAAAAAGTTTAGCTGGAAGCATATTATATTTTTTGCGACATAGAATTGTAATGTATTACTTACTGTTAGTAGCTCAGCTTATTGGAGAGTATATTTAGTATACTGATGATACTATGTAGTTTATACTTTAGTTGTTTACGTGGTTGTTTAGTTACTGCAGCTACATACTATTAACATTCCTTCCCTTTATTAATGCTACCCCTATCCCTTCCCTTTGATGCTGCTAATCCTGCATAATGCACGGGCATAATGATTTAAACCCCCCGCCAAACCTCCTACGCATTTCACAAGTAGTACTAATCGCATCTCTGCATTTCCCATAAATATGCTAATTTCCTCTTGATATGCAAATTATTTTGTCAAGGCGCTCTTCCCCCCTCATCCCAGCTTAAATAGACGATCCAAGCCTGGGGTGTGTCATTCAGACTCTGTCTTCTCGACAGACCTGTTCTCCACCTGAGGACGGCTGCTTGCGTTGTGGCCGAAACGTCGTGAGAATTATTTATTATGTTATATATTTTTTTTCCATTCTACATGACTTTACCGAAAGAACCAAGAAGATGAATCCCTGCAGTTACGAAAGCTTTAAATCGAAATCTTAACACCAGTTTGGTTGCCAGAAAAAAGGGGAAAACCCTATTATCATATTTTGGTACTGGCAAAGGAGATCCCATGATGAATTATGTTATGTTTTGAATTAGATAATTTTATTTCTTCATTAAAAGCTTATATCTGTTACATCTGGAAGACTTCATTGAAAAGGACATTTTACGTGAATTTTCTCTCGTCGTTAAGTAGAAGGCCTTGCTGGAGGTTCAGTTCGATGTGATCGAGATAAGGCGACATGGAGCTGGCCGTGCGAGAAGACCACCATCTGCATTTCATTCATCTCCATATATATAAAAGGCAAAGTTGTGATTATGTGTCTGTTCAAAATGTTTAGCGTACTTCCGGACATGCAACAAATTTGAAATTTGCCATGTGGGTACTTTCCAGACTGTACACCGTGTAAATGTATTTAAAAAATACATGTGGAAGCAATCTTAATTTTAGAACTTTCGTGACTGCAGGAATTATTATTTGGTTCTTTCGGTTAAATCACGTCTAAAGATAAAATAATAACATAAATTAAATAATAGAATACGACGTTTCGATTGCAACACAAGCAATCATCATCAGGTATAATGAAATAGCGACATAAAATCTAACCAGAAAACTATAGACAGACATATTAGCAGACAGATATCACCAAGATACATAGCGGGAGCAACACAGGTAACAGAGAGGGGTGATCGTCTCTGTGGGGTGGCCTTAAATAGACAGAGGGGGGGGCGGAGGCAGAGAGAAGGAAGGGGGGTTAGAGAAAAAATTTGCATATCAATGAGTGGTCAACAGACGTGGTGCTGCACGGCAAGTAAGCCTGAAAATCAGGAGGACACACTAAAATTAAATAACCTAGTAAAATATCGAAATGTAATGTAATACAACACAGAGGGTCGGTCAACACACAATTAACGCATAGCCTGGTTGATTACGTATTTCAAAGATTGCTAAGTTAGAATTTAAGTGTGAACATTCTAAAGAGGACACAGGCAGAGAAAACAAGTCGCCAGAGAGAGAGAAAAAAGATAAGCTTAAAACTTCCCCGTAGAAGTGGTTCAATCTTAATTTTAGAACTTTCGTGACTGCAGGAATTATTATTTGGTTCTTTCGGTTAAGTCACGTCTAAAGATAAAATAATAAATTAAATAATAGAATACGACGTTTCGATTGCAACACAAGCAATCATCATCAGGTATAATTAAATAGCGACATAAAATCTAACCAGAAAACTATAGACAGACATATTAGCAGACAGATATCACCAAGATACATAGCGGGAGCAACACAGGTAACAGAGAGGGGTGATCGTCTCTGTGGGGTGGCCTTAAATAGACAAAGGGGGGGGCGGAGGCAGAGAGAAGGAAGGGGGGTTAGAGAAAAAATTAGCATATCAATGAGTGGTCAACAGACGTGGTGCTGCACGGCAAGTAAGCCTGAAAATCAGGAGGACACACTAAAATTAAATAACCTAGTAAGATATCGAAATGTAATGTAATACAACACAGAGGGTCTGCCTGTGTCCTCTTTAGAATGTTTACAATGTTCACACTTAAATTCTAACTTAGCAATCTTTGAAATACCTAATCAACCAGGCTATGCGTTAATTGTGTGTTGACCGACCCTCTGTGTTGTATTACATTACATATTAGCAGACAGACGTGTGTGTGTGGGGGGGAGCGGTAGTGTAGTGGTTAGTGCGCTGCGCTACGAACCCGGCGAACAGAGTTCGATTCCCGCTCACGGCCACCACCGATGACGATTATTTGAACCGGTCCTGGGCCTCCCCTAGGTAGACTCAGCCTCAAACGAGTAACTGGTGTGGTGTGTAGTGAACATCGCCACTGGGGAGACAAAGGCGGTCGGGCGTGGTGAATCCAAGTCCCGGGTAGTAAAGCTAGTTATCTATATAACATTGTTTTCTTACCAAACGTGTTACACGTGAATGCAGCTGCGCTTATACAATATACCACTAGAAATAACAAAAATGCCGATACATGCAAATCGTGTAACGAATAACATGACTCGGTTTCTTAAACGTATTTTTCCCCGTTTGTTTAAAAAAAATGTTAAACTACATTAAATACAAAGATGTCAGATCTTGTCATCATCATAGCAATCGCACGGATAATTAATGCAGCATATTAAGGTGCAGCAATGTATTATGTCAATTAATATTTCTTTTTGGTCTCGTCACTTATTTTCATTAAAGTACGCATCTTTGTTTTTCTCAAAAGGCAAGGCACATGATGTGGGTGCCTTTCGTTCTTTCCTTTAAATTCATTTCCCGACTACTTCGTGCAAAAAAAAATAGCTTTTGTTAATCCATCATATAATAGTGCCATTCGCAACTAGAGCCCCAACATCTATATATCGTACATATACTGTATATAAAATAAACTCCTTAAAAAATGTTTTTTTTAAACAACGCTTGTATTCACAACTTAGTTCAACTCACGGTCGAGAAGTACGCCAATGATGCGGCGCCTGCTCCCACATCAACGCTGACTTGAATTGTTTGATGACTTTATAACTGCGTCTTGAATGTCCAACTTCTGTGCTTGTGTGGAGCAATGGCGGCCGTAACTCGACCACGCGGCGCGTGCGCGCCTGAGGCACGCGGCGTCGGCTTCTTGTGCGAGTCGATTCCACAGTTTAGGGACCGCGGCGTTTTTTGACCTACACATAGATATATAATTAATACGCCGTCCATACAAACATTGCTTGAAAGCAGGCATGCATTGTCTCCGGATCTGAGTACTTGTGCAACATTTGGAATTGATTGGAGAACAGGAAGTAGACTTACTTTTGATTACAAGATTTGACCACGACAAACACAAGTGAAGTTAAATAACCTCCTTAAAAAAAGTAAAAAAAATACGGTTTTATTCACAACTTCGTTTAACTCACGTACGAGAAGTATGTCAACGATGCGGCGTCTACTCCCACATCAACGCTTACTTTAATAAATCGATCTTCTTGGTTCTTTCGGTAAAGCAATGTAGAAGGGAAATAATAAAATAACAAAAATAAAACATAATAAAAATTAAAACTCTCACGACGAAATGTTATAAAACTTTTGTTTGCGTGGAGCGCGGGTGCCCGTAACTCGTGACACGGAGCGTGCGCGCCTGAGGCACGTGGCGCCCGCTTCTTGAGCAACGCGATTCGAGAGTTTAGGGACCGCGGAGTTTTTGACCTACAGAAATATATATAAATAATGAGGCGTTCATACAAAATGTAAATTGCTTTAAAGTAGCGAATTAATGTATTAATTGATGCCGGATCTGAGTCCGTGTGCAACATTTGGAATTGATTGGACAACAGGAAGTAGACTAAATGTTGATTACAAGATGTGACCACGACACAGGAATCAAGTTAAGTGAAACCGCTGAAGACCCTCGACTGTGTACTGTAGTTGTGCATTTGTCCACACGAGGGGAAAATGTGACTTATGTAGAACCTATAGCCCTGACCATAATCTGTAATGCTCATGTAGCCACCTCAAACCCTATGTCCTTGATTGAATTGAATATCTGGCTTGCATGCCACAATGATTGTTATAATTTCAGTTGCTATACTTCAGTTATTTGAGGAAAGGGATTTTGAATAAAAAATGTCCCCCCCCCTATGCTATCTGATGTTTGCCTCTGTTTTTAGCACAATTCGGGGATGTATAAATTGCAAATGCTTTTTGGGGGCTCATTTCACGATGGAAGTGTTTTTTAAATCCCTCGGGACAATTTGTAGCCGACATATTTTGAAATCAGGAAATGTTAAAACTGACTCTGTGGACCTTTAGATTGTTCAGTAGTCAATGCCCAACAATCTTTGATCTGTCAATGAAAGCCTGTGAAAGATAATGTCATTTTGAGCACAGAGCCCTCCTTTTTGGAAAACCATTCAACTCAGTGGCTCAAATGCAACTGTTTTTGACTCGGGGGGCTTCATTGAGACAAGGGGTGACTCGGTTAACATCAGTTGCAGTATATATAAATCTTCCAGACCATGTGTAAGTATGTTTTTCGTACAATTCTGGGACGCAGAAATTGCAAATGCTTTCGAAATGTTTTTCGTCAAACCCCTGGACAATTTGTAGCCTCCATATTCTGCAAGCAGGAAATGCAACAACTGGCTCTCCATGTCTATTGGTTGCAGTGTTATTAACAAGCAAAATTAAGGGCTTTTGAGCAATGTTTTGCAACAATTAGACTTTTTCCAGTGGAAAATTGCATTGAAAAATGGTCAACTTTGCACCTTCATAATCCCTAAAGCTAAACCTACCCTAATTAAATAGGGTTCGTGTGTCGATTTTTTTCTCGAGAAAAAATATATTTTTAAAATCACCCAATTTTATTTTATATATAGCATAGTATGATTAAAGTCAATTGGGGAATGAGCTTCTAATTGAAAAATTACACGTTAAAAATGTGGCAATTTTTTTGCAAAAAAACACGTAGTACTTCTAGATTTGAGGCTTTCGTGACTGCAAGGATTCATACTCTTAGGTTCTTTCGGTAAAGTCACCTACGTGACTTTACCGAAAGAACCTAAGAACACGTAGTACGTTTAATTTTACAAGTTTTGTTTCATACATCACGTCGTAAGACTTACGTAAACGGAGGGATTCACAGTGGCAAGAATGTAACTACCTTGCCTGGTATACAGGAGGTCGTAGGTTCAACCCCATCCCTCACACCTGCTGTATATTTGTAGTTCGATTGTTCTCCCCATGGTCGTGTGGCTTTTTCCCTCCACATGCGTTTAGTGCATTTGACTGCGATGTCGATTTTTCACGCGGAAAAAATATACATGTTAAATTCCCCATTTTTTATTTTATATACAGCATTGTAAGACTAAATTCAATGGAGGAATTCACTTCTCATTGACCCCTAACCGTTAACCATAACCCTAACTAGGCTAACAGGGTATATGAATTATTTTGGAAGTCCCTATTCCATTCCCGGGAGCCCCACAACCACTTCCCTGGTATTCACATTCCCGCATGAGGAATCGGAACTCCAAGATTTGGAATTGAGACTCCTGCTTTGGACTTAGGACTTCTTAGGGTTGCAAGTGAGATGCCTCAAATATGTCTTTACACGCGTCTCAGCGAGATGAGTTGCATCGTATATGGCGCGACTCTGTCGAGTAGAGTCGACGGGCATACAACACTCGATTGTGTGACTTGTGGAACCGGGGCGGCATTTTGCATTGAAGTCGATGATGGGTGTGATTTTTGACGATTTGAAGGACACTGTTTGGGAATGCAGTGCGTTTCACTATTTCAGCACCGATGTTCACCAAATATTCAACGGCGTAAACGTATGGGATAGCTTGGGATGTCAGTGCAGTAGTTTGTTACTTGAAAATCCGTGAAGAAATAAAGAATTGCGGTGCAAATCGGCCGTAGAGTTTCGTTTTTTTTACCGGCGCTTGACGTGTTACGTGTGCCCTCTGGTGGACAAGTGCAGTACCACAAGTGTTCAATTCGTGGTTACGTCTGCGGACATGTGCAGTACAGGCCAACACAGTACACCAGTAGTTGCCGCTGTCAGGCCTCACCCCGCGCGTTCCCCGTAGTTGTGAGCCGCTGCTGCTGCGGCGTCCTGGCGTTAGTCCCAAGCGCGGTTGGCGGCGATGAAGCCGTGAAGACACCGGTTGCACCCGATTCAAGAGCCGAATGGCTCACAGGGCTATACTAATAAATTAACTTTGAACCGCACAGTTCCACTGCTGCTGTCACAGCGCCAGGCACTGCAGTTGTACCACGTGACCACACGGTGGCGATACAGCACCACGTTGGTGAGGCTATTTAGCGAGTGTCCATGTTGGTGTTTATGTTGAACTTCTTTCACACCGTACATAGCCAACCATGCTCACCGGAGGTGCGGGGGAAGGACATCAAACTAAGCACACAAAGCAGTGATAAAGAAAATTTATTTTCAATCTAGGTTTTCAAAATGCGTAGCTCCAGTGACTTCCTAATATCGGAAGGAAAAACATTACAGACGGCTGCAGAAGTGTACCTGAAAGCGTGCGATGCAGCGACCGTCTTTATTCGATGACTTGCCAAAAGCTGCTGCGAGGATGACTAGAGTTTGCGTGATGGTTTATGCTCTTTGATGATACCAGCAAGGTATCGTGATTCATTTGTGGCAAGCGCTTTGTATGTGTAGTGACTGTGATTGTCACTTTGTGGTGACGGGCTTACGAAGCCACGGCGGATAATGTAATGGCATCATGTGTAATCCGCTTACTGGGCGTAGTACCAGCCCCAGCGGGGCTTGGGTGAGCGCTTATCAGCGCGGAGGTACCACGTACGGTGTGCGGTGCGGGCTCCGGGTGAGAGAGCGAGAAGGAGCATCAGCCAGCCAGGGTTACCTTGGGGCATGATACGCTGGTTGACCTGCTGTCACGTGACTGGATGATATTGGAGGGGGGGCACCGGTGGACGGGGGCCGCTGGGCGGTCACGTGGTCTAAAAGAGCTCTCGGGGTCCTTCGAGAAGGAGCTCGAGAGATCTGGAAGGTGGGCGGGGCGAGGGGCGGAGCCAGCCCCATCCCAGGGGGATATAACAGGGGCCCCGTGAGAAGCTCGGGGTGCTTCGTGTGCTGGTGTGAAGAAGATCCACGTCGGGGAGAAGAAGCCTCTAGCCACGTGGTCCGGGACCCAGCTTGTGGTCAGAGCCGGGATAGCGAACCGTGTCTAGTTCTGACGTAGCGTGGTTAGATGGGCATTCGAGACCCGAGTGTAGATTGTGTAATATTGTGTTAAAGTTGCGTAATAAATAGTGTGGCTCCCAAGATAACGTCTGCGACTCAGTTAGACTCACTACATATGTAATGAGTACAACCATATATTGTATGAGTTCGGAAACAGGAAGCCAATGCAGTTCGGTGAGCACTGGACAGACATGGTCGGATTTTGCAGTACCTGTCATGACGCCTGCCAAAGAATTTTGTACTGCAGCTTGGTAATGCTTTTGCCAGATGTGCCAGAGAGTAGTGAGTCGGAATAATCGAGCCCTAACCCTAAACCCTAACCCCTAACCCCCACTCCAGCCGTGGAGCAAAACACCTACCGTGAGGCAGAACATCTAATACATAGCATACTGAGGCTAAATACAATGGAGGAATCAACTTTTGCCGAGAAATAAAGCTGTGAAAGTTAGGCATATTTTGGACAAAAACGGCACAGTATTCCGATTTACTTTTTTAAATTCGAAAATTTCATGGATGAAATGCCCCCATTTTTTACGTAATATATAGGATACTAAGACTTAACACAACCAAGGAATTCACTTTTTGTTGAAAAATAAAGCAAGGAAAATTGGGCCAATTTTGCCATAACACGGCATACTGTAGGTTAGTATGCCAATTTGTATAAAGGTGTCAGTTTTGGTGCCAGATAAAAGGGTAAAAACCTATTACTATATGCCAATTTGCTTTTTTTTACTTTAAAATTTCATGGTGAAATTTTCCACTTTTAATGATACTGAGGCTAAATACAATGGAGGAATCAACTTTTGTCGAGACTAACTACCCTAACCCCTTCCCCCTAACCCGTAACCCTAAACCCTAACCCATAACCCCTAAACCTAACCCCTAACCGCTAATCCTAACCATAAACCCTAACCCCTAACCTAACCACTAACCCCAAAACCCCAACCCCCAACCCATAACTCTAACATCTAGCCACTAACCCTAACCCTAAACCCTAACCCTAAATCATAATCCAAACCCTAACCCTAAACCCTAATCGTTCTGACCCTAATCATTCGAACCCTAACTCATAACCCTAACTCCTAACCCCAACCCCTAAACCCTAACCCCTAAACTTAACCCTAATCCCTAATCCATAATCCTAACCCTAACCCAAACCATAACCCTAACCACTAAACCCTAACCCTAATCGTTCTAACCGTAATCGTTCTAACCCCTAACTCTAACCCTAAACCCTAACCCTAAATCCTAACCCAAACCCTAAACCCTAACCCTAAGCGTTCTAACCCTAATCATTCTAACCCGAACTCCTAACCCTAGCTCCTAACCACAACCCCTAAACCCTAACTCCTAAACTTAACCCTAATCCCTAACCCCTAATCTTAACCCCTAACCCTAACCCAAACCCTAACCCTAACCCCTAAACCCTAACCCTAATCGTTCTAACCCTAACTCCTAACCCTAACCCCTAAACCCAACCCCTACACCCTAAACCATAACCCCTAACCAATAATCCTGAGCCTAACCCCTAATCCTAACCCTCACCTCTAACACTATCCCTAACCCCTAACCCTAACACCCCTAACCCCTAATCCTAACCCTAACCCTAACCCCAACCCCTACACCCTAAACCATAATCCCTAACCCCTAATCCTAACCCTAACCCCTAATCCTAACCCCTAACCCTCACCCCTAACACTAACCCCTAACCTTAAACCCTAACCATAAACTCCTAACCGTAACCTCACAGCCCTAATCGTTTTAACCCTAACCCTAATCGCTCTAACCCTAACCAACCCCTAAACCTCAACCCTAACCCCTAACCATCTAACCCTAACGTGCTCATTATAACCCTAACCCCTAACCTAAACCCTAACCCAACCCTTACCCCTAACCATACCCCCTAACCATAACCCCTTAGCCCAGGGGTGTCCAAACTTTTTGCAAAGAGGACCAAATTTGATAACGTGAAGATGCCCGGGTGCCAATAGTTCCTTCTGACATTTTTTTTACCGCAAAAGTTACGTGAAAACACACACTGTTATAAAACAATTATCATTGTCACAATTACCTTTATTTTTCAAATGACAATGTAACCAAATATAAGCCACTCAGGCAGACGTGAACAACTCTAAAAACACAATTCTGCCTTTCATTCAGTCAGATAACATTGAACAAACTGTATGGAATACCTTACATTTCCATGAGTTAAATATATTTGCCTCATGAACATTTTAAACAGGAGTTATACGTAATGCAAAGTGGTCTGTTATCATTAAACTTTAAAACAAGTGAATTTTGCTCTTGTCTTTTACAAGATCTTTCAGAAAGCAATAGTTTATGTCACATCTGCAGGTACATACTATCAACAGTTATAACCAAATCTTATTCAAGAGTTTAATAAAACAAGTGCCATAAGTCCAAGTGCATTAGTGTGCTTTAGGCTTTTCGCTGTTAATAGTGACAGATGTTACCGTTCAAAACACTCAATTTCAGATTGATCAAGGAACAGATAACTTGCTGACACTAATGAGAAGGGTGATACTGAGATCTAGATTTCAGTAAAGAGACCAGGTCTGGCTTGAGGGCAGTGGTTGAGATGCGTAAAATGCCACGCAAGTGGGAGTCACTCATCCTTGACCTCAATCGGTTCTTGTTTAAGTTCATGACTGAGAATGTTTGCTCACACAAATATGTGGAGCCGAATAAGCTCAGTATTTTCTTAGCGAATGACCGCATTTCTGGAAACCTGCTTTTGTCCAGCTGCCATTAAAGCGGCGGCCCTCACTGTCAACTTTTTTTTGCAGTCACCATGGCAGAAATTATTCGAGGGTTCGCGGCACAGATGCAGAGCCAGAAAGCACTAGAATGGTGCTGCCACCGTGTGGCGAAAGGAGGAATTATTTTTCGATTTAAAGCTTTCGTGACTGCAGGGATTCATCTTCTTGGTTCTTTCGGTAAAGTCACGTAGAAGGGAAGTAATAAAATAATAAAAATAAAACATGTTTTATTTTTATTATTTTATTACATAATGTTTTATTTTTATTATTTTATTACTTCCCTTCTACGTGACTTTACCGAAAGAACCAAGAAGAGGAATTATTTATTTATTCTGACAGAGCTAGCGAGCCATAAATAACACATTATAAGACCGAAGCTGCGGGCCGTATGAAATCTGACCGTGGGCCGTGATTGGCCCGCGGGCCGGACTTTGGACATGCCTGCCCTACCCCTATCTCTAACCCCTCACCCAACCCCTAACCCTATCCATAACCCCTAACCCTAACTCCGAAACCTAACCCCTAACCCTAAACCCCGAACCGTAACCCTAACCCTTAACCCTAAACTAACATAACCCTAACTGTAAAAGCTATGCTCTGCCAAGCCGTGGATACAATGCAAACCGACTGGAATCTCCATGTTCCGGGTGCCTTGGCAGCATATAGGCTGGCCACACATGCCTCCACGGGATTTTTTCCCTTCTACCTTATGTACGGCAAGTGAACCTGAACTTCTTATATAGATTCTGCTGGGTAAGCCCCCTAGAGGGGTGTCCGTTCGGCCTGGGTCCTTGCAGGTCACGCTCGACCGATTCTACGAAGGAACCGTGCAAAATTTGCAGTTGCGCTAGCACTGTTCCTGGATGTTCCCGCAGTCTTGGGTTGTTGGGTTGGCTAACTTTGGGCATGTGCATTATTCACACGCCGGGAATACACTCCATAATAGAGAATGCACTCACACCGCACGATCACTTATTTTCACATACACAGACAAGAGGTCAGGGTTATTCATGTTATTGTTTATTGCCTAAGTCGAAGACATAAGTACATTGTTGCAGGGGCCATACCACAAGGAAAACATGAGTCGCAAACACATTATGCCATTGTGAGGTCATCACTTTTATGTGGTAGGTTTCTCCTTTGGCTTCCTTTGGTCTGTTGTGCTTGGTCATTCCATTCCCTGGTGCTAGATGGGATGGCTTTTTAAGGGGGGGAGGGGGTGATGTAAAGACCAAAACACAATAGATGATATAGCGCATACTGTATGCCTGCAAACACGGGCAGTCAGGAAGCGAAACAAGGTCTCTGATTGGTGCCCCTAATCTGGGAGAGACCACATGGGGTAGATTACGGAGAAAGGGGAGGTACAGAGAGGCCTGGAAGGGGATTTGCTAGAGAAGGGATTGGAGGAAAGATACAAACACAAAGGGCGGGAAACGAAGGTTGACTGACAGTCTCAGTTCATTTTTTTGGTATAGCCCTGTGAGCCATTTGGCTCTTGAATCGGGTGCAACCGCAACAAACAAAAAACAAAAACATGAAACAAAAACATCTTAAAGTGACTATGTGACTAAGTGCAAACAGAAAGTCCATGAAAAAAACAGCAACAATTCCAGAAAAAATGCACGGTGGGATGCAAGTCAAACAACAACAACACCAACCACAAGACAACTTAGAGTAAGGCCTTCAATCTAACTCCGTACTACAACAAACAAACATGGCCAAACCAAAAAACTTTTTGAATCACCAAAATAAAGCCATAAAAGCAATGTAACAGTGTTCATAGGAACTGTGACCGAATTTTCACAATAAACGACATAAACAACATGTACCACCAAATCCTGTAGCCATAGCTGGCTGCATGAGTCACTCCACAACAGCAGAAGAATCAGTCGGAGTATCAAACATTTTCAATGCACCTTTAAGATCAGCACACTAAATCAAAACACAGATCATACTTTGCAGCGGTCATCCGGAGCGAAACATTTTATTTTAGGCCACTGAATAGCAGTGGCAGCTAGGGGTGTACAACTCCTCTAGAGCAGTTTTGAGTTAAGATTTCATAGGTAGTGATTCAAGTTGCAGTTTATTGGCAATAGCATTCCAGACCCTGGGGGCATCATTATCAAAGGCCCATCCTCCAGTATTTGTTCGGCAATAGGGAATGTGAAGCTGGTAAATGAGAGAAGACCTTAGGTCAATTTTGTTCTTTGAAACAGAGAGGAGATCCAGCAGGTAGTCTGCGGATTTTTTTGGTAAGTACATCGTGAATAAATAAGATCTGGTGCACAAGCCGTCGAACATTAAGATATGTTAAATTTGACCCAATGTAGAGATCACAGTGGTGAGTCCTATATGGGCAGTTCAATGCAAATCTTAAGGCCGAGTGATAAATTGAGGCAAGCTTCTTCAGTACTGTACTTGGGGCTGATGTAGACATGATGTCACAGTAATCAAGTAGAGGCAGTATGGTAGCTTTTATCAATTCCAAACGGAACATTGGGGGAAAGCAGTACTTGTGTCGATACATACAACCAATTTTTTTGTATTTTACCAATATAATCAATGCGATCTTCAAAATTCAGTTTTCAATCCAGGATGACCCCAAGATACTTATAGATCTTGACTTGCTCTATTTGATAATTATTTAAGGAATGTAATTGGGGAAAAATAACTTCCTGCTTTAGTCCTGGTGAGAAGCATAGCACCTTGGTTTTGGAGGTATTCAAGACTAGTTTAAGAGCAACTAGCTGATGTTGTAGTTTGTTGAAATCACCCTGGAGCTTAGCAATCACGTCCTCCGGAGAGCGGCCAGCAGTAATCAGTATTGTGTCATCTGCAAAAATATTTACGCTGGAAAGTGGTTGAGTGCGTTAAAGAAGGAGGACGAGGATTGGCTTCGAAAAAGGGGGAGGGGCTGCTTGGAGAGAAAGCTGAGCTATGTTTGACGACAGTGTTTGTGTCAACAATAAAGGGTCCTATTGAATAACGTGTCGGTCGTCATTACATATGTGGTGGTGGTATTGATGCACACACACACCCCAAACCGGCCGACTTACAATACTTACCGGTGCGGGTCATTGTGTCATTCCTGGCCAGGCTTCCTGAGGGGAGGTGGCTGTGGGATACGTGTGATCCCACAGAGCCCCGCCCCTCTGGGAGAAGCGGTACAAACCTGTTCTGGGTGGTTGTGTCATGTACGCCCAGGGCCTCCTGAGGGGAGGGGGCTGGGGGGCCCGTGGGATCCCACAGAAACCCGCCCCTCGGGGGGAAATCGTATAAAAGGTGGGATCCGGAGAGCAGAGAGGCAGTTCTACCCAGCCAAAACGAGGAACCAGTGAATACTGAAGGCAGCTAGCTAGACCCTGGAACTCCTCGGACCCGCTGCCCTTTTGAGGGCCGGGCAGAGCAAGCCAGTGGTGCAAACCCAGAGCAACGAGGTCCGATGTCCTTCCGAGGGCCGGACTCGTGTGGCTGGTGGTCGGGACCTGTGCCGAAGCTGGGCCAGGTTAGCTAGCCTCCTCGGGAGGAAGGTCTTGAATAGGGGGAAGTAGGGAGTTAACGTGGGGCGTTAGCTGCGGAACACTTCCCCCGATAGACCGGGTGAAGAGTCTGTTACCTCTTCGAGTATTAGGGTCACTACTCTGCTGTAATTGTGTTTATCTGTAATAAATACGTGTTGCCTCCATCAACCTTTTCCGTCGTCACATAAGCCCACTACACATATGTAGCACAATATCACCAAAGGCAAAGGAGAAATAAACTTCTCATTGAAAAAGTAAAACTGAAAATTTGTCCAAGTTTGGCGACGAACAACTTAGGTTATGTATGCAGATTTTTTTCAGCGCAAAAACTACATACAGTATTTGTTAAATTCCGCAATATTGATTTTATATACATAGTGTAGTGTGATTAAAGGCAATAGAGATTGTACTTTTCATTGAAAAATCATACTTTGAAAATTTGGCAACAGAATATATTTGTAATAAACCTATCCGGACAATATCGTATCTCTTGTCTTGTCTTTATTCGTTCTTCTTTTTAAAATCCTTTATATTAAGTTCACTTGCTTGCTTGCACGCTTACGACTGTGCAAATCTTTCGGTCGTTTTTTAACCCACTTCCCGTGATCCAATCGAGCTGACATTTTGCACACAGACTCGTTGTGAGTGACAATTTATTTTTGTGAATTTTTTTTTCCAAAATTTGACACTTGTTATGAAAAAATAAATTATATTTAATTACCAATTGCTTAATGGTGGCAGGCAATCATCTGACCCATAGGTGGCAGCTATCTCAAGCCAGAGGACGAGAGGACTCTAGCCGCCCGTTTCAAAGACCAATGTGGGCTGGGTTGTGGCCCATTGAACACGCACACCGCTGGGTTCCTTTTCCCGTTACTCCCGTTACTCGAGCGTGGCGTTCGCTCGCTTTCCTCACTCCCTCACACCGCTGGCTAACAGCGTTCGGGAGAAAGCCTCCGGACTGCTACGTGGCCGCTGGCGTGCTAGAGGCACATACATGGTCTCTCCTCGAACCTCTCCACACTGACCACGAGCTGTCTCTCTCCACCCCTTATATCACCTGGCTCACGTGATGCCACGCAGCCAATCATACGCCTCACCCCTAGAACCTTCTAGATGTTGCTATACAGCCCCAGGGCTTCGCCCCTGGCTCGACGTCCCATTGGCTGTGGGCTGAGGCCGGCAGAGCCTATCACCATCGCCCAGTTACCCCCGGGTGCATCCTCGAGTTACATATTTATCATTTATGTCGATTATTTTCACGCAAGAAAGAACATATTTCTTATATTCCCCAATTTGTATTTTATATTTATCATCGTATGACTAAAATAATGGCGAAATTAACTTCTCATTGAAAAATCACACGATGGAAATTTGGCCAATTTTGGTTAAAAACGAGATTAGTTTGTCGATATTTAGCGAGTGTCCATGTTGCTTAAGTTGTTGAGCGGGCGAAGTCCTCTCCCTGGGTCCAAGTCCCATTCCTACCGCCACCACCAGATGTCGCGGGACGAGGCCACGCACCGACTCTGCCACTTGGTGCGGAAGGTCGTCCCCGAAACGTTGCCTGTGTGCGTTTTTTTTTAAAAGAGTTATGGTTAATGACGAATGTGTGGAGTTTGTTTGATGTTGACGGTAACTGCGTTCGTGTACCGCTGCCAAAGGCAGCTTCACCCAATAATCTGCAGCCATAGATTCGTCCACGAGAGGGCGCCGCGTGTCCGTGCATTGCAGTGATATTGCAGGGCCAGGATCGAGCCAATGCGTGGAGTCCAGTGCTGAACGAGGTTCCATATCTAACAGAGTGGGTCCATGCCAATAACCAATAACATCTGGCACTTCACCAGTGTTGGTTCAAGCGAGCCTGTACAGTGCTGTGCACTGGTAACAATACTTGATTGTAGTTATAGCAAGCGAGCGTGACTGCTGACGAGACACTGAGTGTCCGAAGCCTGTCAGGGGATGTCTTGTGTTGATTCAATGCCGCTGATGAGATGCACTCTCAGAAGGTCGTGCGGCTGACGAGATGAGTCGAGACACTCACAGTGTTTATGTGGAGACTTGTTCTGCTTGGTTACGGTATTTTGTTCCTTGCAAGGCAGCAGCTTGGATCACTACCTGTGAAATCTTCACTCAAAACTGCTCTAGAGGAGTTGTACACCCCAAGCTGCCACTGCTATTAACTGGCCTGAAATCAAATGTTTCGTTCCGGATGACCGCTGCAAAGTATGATCTTGTGTTTTGATTATAGTGTGCTGATCTTAAAGGTGCATTGAAAAATGTTGATACGCCTTCTGCTGTTATGGAGTGACTTATGCAGCCAGCTATGGCTGCAAAGTTTGGTAGTACAAGTTGTGTATATCGTTTATTGTAAATTTATAAGCACAGTTCCTATGATCACTGTTACATTGCTTTTATAGCTTTATTTTGGTGATTTCGAAAAGGTTTTGGTTTAGCCATATTTGTTTGTTGTAGTACAGAGTTAGACTGATACCTTTAATCTAAATTGTCTTATGGTTGTTATTGTTTGACTTGCATCCCACTGGGATTTTTGCACAGCATTGATATACGGTGCTTTTTCTGGAAGACTTTGCTGTTTTTTCCTGGATTTTTCTGTTTGCGCGTAGTTACTTTACGATGTTTCATGTTTATGTTTTTGTTTGTTGCGGTTGCATCCGATTCAATAGCCGAATGGCTCACAGGGCTACACCAAATACATGAAACTGACACTGTAGCTGTATTCTTAGTTTTTTTCGGTAAAGTCACGTAGGTAAAACATCAAAATTAATGAAAATAAAATAAAATAAAACAAAAATCACGACGTTTCGGAGGCAACACAAGTCTCCGTCATCAAGTGGGACCGTCACAGCCGAATTAGCTGCATCAAGTGAGGCAATGATTCAAGAAGTAATCCCTTATAAGCAAGTTGAAGGGGGGAGGAGAGGGGGGCTCATCAGAATGTGGTAGCCAATGAATGGAACGTATCGGGAGGGAGGGGGGCGGGGCTCAAAGACAGCACGGAGTGCTAAGTACAACGCATCGGGAGGGGGAGGGGGGGACGGGGCCAAAACAATGGACAACGGCTTGGACGCGGTTGCTGCTGCACACGCCAACACAATGGACAGAGAGGGGGAGGGGAGGTCTGATACACATGATAGACAAAGGAACGAAAATGCCCATGTTTATACCAATGCTGGCTGAACAATGAAGAGAGTACTGTTAAAAAATAACTGGGGATGTTAACACTCGGTAAAGTAAAGTAAAATAGTGCCTGTCAGATAAGATGGTCCAAAAAAGTGTAATTAAGTCTTTTTTGCGTGGTTGATAACATCTTTCCAATTATTACTAAGTCTGTACCCATCATCACGGTTGAAATTATGTCTGTGTTTGTATATTTGTATGGCTTCGTGTACAAACCTTTGATGGTAGCCGGGAGGTTTGCAGAGAACCTTGGTCTCGGAAAAGACAATATCATGAGAGATTAGTGATAGGCTACCTTTATCACTAATCTCGGAGAGAATAAGGTTACTCCGATCTGAACTCGATCATTTAGACAAGACTCTCTTACAAACACATTTAATGTTAACACAAAAAATGTCACCTTCTGATTGGAACCACGTTGATAACATGACTTCTGCTTCTGCTGACTCAATGTCAGCCAAATGCAAAGCTAACCTGATTTCTAAATTCAACCTCCTATCTAAGAAGAAACCAGAGCCACACATCGCAAAGCTGGATGTTAACAAGACCGTGATTAATCAGAGTAACATCCCAATTTCTGACACTCTAAAAACGGCACTGGCCAAAGGACTAAATTTCGCCGTCACCCCTAAATATATACCAGTAGAGGATATGATTTCTCAGATTGATGTAGCCCTCAGAGGCATAGGACACATCCATGCGGATGTAGCAAGAGCTGAAATAGCTACTATTCTTAAGAATGCTAAGAAGCCCACTAGTAACATCAGCAAAAACGAACGCTCTGAACTCGCGGACCTAAAAAAGAGAGATGATATAGTCATCCTCTCGGCAGACAAGGGCAATGCCACGGTCATCATGGATAAAGATTCATACAACAACAACATCCTGGACCTTCTTAATGATGGGAGTTACTCCAAAATTAAAAACGATCCCACTAAAAGCCTAACGACGAAAACCAACAGTATCATCACGAGTTCGACTTCCCTAATCGAACCAAGCAAACGTCCCTCTCTAAAACCATCGGCGGCAAGACCTCCCAGACTCTATGGTCTTCCCAAAATCCATAAGGAAGGCACCCCGCTACGACCGATTGTGTCGACGATAAACTCTCCTACGTACAAACTAGCCCGTTTTCTATCAGATACTCTGCTCCCTTTCACAGGCAAGACCTCTTCGGCAGTACTCAACTCAACCCAATTAGTCTCTATGGTTAAGGACATGGTACTATCTCCTGATGACATCCTCGTCAGCTTTGATGTAGTATCTTTGTTTACTAAAGTCCCAGTACTGGACACCCTAACAATAATTGAGGACTTAGTCCAACATGGATTGAATTCTGATGCACCTGCGCTGGTTAGGCATTGCCTCACCAACACCTATTTTACCTGGAATGGCACCTTCTACAAACAGAATGAGGGTACCCCTATGGGCTCCCCTTTGTCACCAGTTATAGCCAACATGTTCATGGAAAAGTTTGAATCAGACGCCATCCAGACATCCACCCTGCGTCCTTCCCTGTGGAAGAGGTATGTGGATGACACTTTCGTCATCTGGCCACATGGCCTCCCAGCATTGAACCACTTCTTGGACCACATCAATTCTAGACACCCATCCATCAGATTCACCATGGAAGTGGAGAAAGACGGTAAACTACCATTCTTGGATATTCTGTTTGAGAGGAGGCCTGACGGATCCTTGGGACATTCTGTCTACAGGAAAGCCACCCACACAGATTCCTACTTGAAACCGGATTCCCACCACCACCCATCTCAAACGAATTCTCTCATCAAAACGCTATACCACAGAGCCCATGGCATTTCTGACAAACACCACCTGACCGGTGAATTAAGACATGTACATCGGGCCCTCAGGATGAACGGATACTCTGACCGTACTATCCGCCAAGCTGTCTCTCCCACCACACAGAAACAGCCACTTGAAACTCCGACCAAAACCATCACGTTACCATACATAGCAGGCGTGACCAAAAAGATCTCCAAAATTCTAAACAAACATAAGATCCAAGTCCGATTCAGTACAGTGCATAAAATCCGTGATCTGATTCCATCTGTGAAGGATGTCGTTCCTGACTTACAGTATCCTGGAGTCTACAAATTGAGTTGCATTTGTGGTGATTGCTACATTGGAGAAACGAAACGTCATGTTTCTGATCGTGTCCGCGAGCACAAGTCAGATCTGAAACACGGCAGAACTGATTCTTCTGCCGTTGCCGATCATTGCTACAACTCGGTGGGCTCTCATGATATTGTCTTTTCCGAGACCAAGGTTCTCTGCAAACCTCCCGGCTACCATCAAAGGTTTGTACACGAAGCCATACAAATATACAAACACAGACATAATTTCAACCGTGATGATGGGTACAAACTTAGTAATCATTGGAAAGATGTTATCAACCACGCAAAAAAGACTTAATTACACTTTTTTGGACCATCTTATCTGACAGGCACTATTTTACTTTACTTTACCGAGCGTTAACATCCCCAGTTATTTTGTAACAGTACTCTCTTCATTGTTCAGCCAGCATTGGTATAAACATGGGCATTTTCGTTCCTTTGTCTATCATGTGTATCAGACCTCCCCTCCCCCTCTCTGTCCATTGTGTTGGCGTGTGCAGCAGCAACCGCGTCCAAGCCGTTGTCCATTGTTTTGCCCCCCCCCCCCTCCCGATGCGTTGTACTTAGCACTCCGTGCTGTCTTTGAGCCCCGCCCCCCTCCCTCCCGATACGTTCCATTCATTGGCTACCACATTCTGATGAGCTCCCCCCCCTCTCCTCCCCCCTTCAACTTGCTTATAAGGGATTACTTCTTGAATCATTGCCTCACTTGAAGCAGCTAATTCGGCTGTGACGGTCCCACCTGATGACGGAGACTTGTGTTGCCTCCGAAACGTCGTGATTTTTGTTTTATTTTATTTTCATTAATTTTGATGTTTTACCTACGTGACTTTACCGAAAAAACCTAAGAATATGATTCCTTGCAGTCACGAAAGCTTCAAATCTACTGTAGCTGTAGTTGTGCGTTTGTCCACAAGAGGGCATCACGTGACTTGTGTCGATCAAGAATGCGCCGATAGCGACCTCGACCAGATTACAGCCCTCACCAGTTGCGTGCAACCACCAATTCCAACGAGGCTGTCGCAAGCTACGACTGTGGGCCCCCCTCCTATCTCCGGCCTAACTTTTACAAAAATAGATTAGGATTTTTTAACCCATAAACAAAAATATGTAGGCGATAACTACATATTATTTTAGTTAAACCGTATATTGGGTTTAGGGGCCGTCCATAAATGACGTCACGCACCTGGGGGGGGGTCAGACATTTGTGACGATGTGTGACGATGGGGGGGGTTGAGAAATGTGACGTCACATGAAAATGCGCAACTTTAAATAAATATAAACAACACGTTCTACTTAATTAAATAGACTTTTTAATAAATGTTTTCTCCTACAACATCAGAGTGCAGCGCCACATTAAATACACACTACAATGACAATAGTTTAAAGAGATTTTAAGCATGTTTTATTTTGGGGAGGGGGGGGGCAGAATTTTGTGACGTCATATTTGAGGGGGGGTGTGACTTTTTGTGACGCCGTGTGACGAAGGGGGAATCTAAAATCGTCCAAAATCGCGTGACGTCATTTATGGACGGCCCCTTAGAGGAAGACAGTCTCACAGTGACAGTATGAAAACGAGTTAAAGGTACAATACTCACAATTAAGTTATTATGCGTCTTCCTTTTATGCCGGCCCATCGATCTAGGATTTCCTCAAAGGGGGTGGATGGCCCAACTTCATGCTCGTTTGACACGATTGGCAGATGTTTTGATGACGATCCTAGGAACGTCCTGGAGCTAAATTGGGTCTTGGATAAAAGTTGTAGCTACAGTACATGATTGGGTGATCGGCGCCTTTTATCTTCTTTCAAAGATTAATAAATCATACTCTTTGGGTATTTCGGTAAAGTCACGTAGAATGAAAAATAATAAGATAATATATCAGCAGTGATTTGTTATTATTTTATTATTTTTCTATCTATGTGACTTTACCGAAAGACCCAGAGTATGAATTCCTGCAGTCACGAAAGCTTTAAGTCAAGATTAATACATCAGTGCACTGCATATCAAGAACATTGGAGATAAAGAGCTCTACTCAATTATGTATTTACGCGGAGAGATTCGACTCTTTAGAGATGCCAGGTACCTTATTCTTAGGTTTTTTCGGTAAAGTCACGTAGGTAAAAAATTTAAATTAATAAAAGTAAAATAAAAAACTAATAATATACTTTTATTAACTTACATTTTCTACCTACGTGACTTTACCGAAAAAACCTAAGAATATGAATCCTTGCAGTCACGAAAGCTTCAAATCTAGAATGCCAGGCACCGTCTACTCCTTGGCAATGCCAAAGTGCGTGATGGCGTCACATCGTGCGTGATGACGTAGCCACGTATTTCCCAGACTTGCACGATGACGTCCATCGCACGGGACACCCCATCGTCGAGTCCGTGGTTATCGAGACGTGCGCAGCGTGATGACGTTACGACGGTTGGCGTCATGACGTTACGACGGTTGGCGTCATGACGTCACCGGCATGCCTGGCTGTACGTCACGAGTTCAGTTTGCGATCGCGGAAAAGGCTTTTGGCTCGGCGAGTCGCGTTTCAGAGTCATTTATAAACACTGAAGCAATTTGAGTCGATTCGAAGTGTCAAGTGACGCGTCCTGAACAATGTCGCGGCAATCGTGAGTGGTCGTTCGCCTTCCTTTGCTTATTAACGCAAATTAAATCGCTGCTCGACAAGGCCGGCGTACCCATAGCAACGGCGCCTCTTGCCGACGCCAATTTTAAGTCTTCGATTGTTCGATTACGGCATTGACGGGGCAGTCGTTGTTTGCTCACTGCAGGAATGATTTAGCTGATACTGGATTGGCAGTGGTGAAACAGGAACATATCACAAAAACTCATCACATTCGTAAATAACTACGCGTAAAGGAAGAAATATATTCAACGTTTCGGGCAATGACTTCATAATTCGCAGGGCCGAGACTGGATGGCGACAGCCGTGTACAGACAGGCGTGACAGGCGTTAAAGGCTTCTACGGAGCTAATACAGTGCAGTACAATGCTCCTGTGCTACACGCCTTCACCGGCGTGGTGAAGTATGGTCAAACGCCTTGACCGGCGTGATGAGGCCCTCAGTGAACAGTGAATAGACAAATCGGTCTGTAACGTCGATATTTGGGGCAGATAAAAGCGATTACCACGACCAGGCGAGTAAGTTAACATCTCGCCACCGTGGCGAGATTAATTGCCCCCCACCAGCTCAAGGCCGGCAACAGAGATGAGAACCAGTCACGATTAGGATTATTAGGACATGTAAAGACATGCAGACTTCCGTGTGTCAGACCTGATGCTTGGTTGTGCAGAGCTAGAAAGATATGGACTGATGTGGTTCAGAAGGATGTGAAGCTGATTGGACTTATCTTCTTGGTTCTTACAGTAAAGTCACGTAGAAGGGAAGTAATAAAATAATAAAAATAAAACATAATAAAATTAAATTAAATCGAAACTGATTGGACTTGTTGATGACTTGTGCCAGGCAGGGAGTGTCAAGATCAGCGTCTGTGGAGTAGGTTGGTCAAGGACGCTGATGGGGAGTTGGAGGCAGTCGCCCTCCAGTAACAGCGAAGGGCAGAGGAGCACCGCTCACAACAATGAGCAGAACGCCGGGCAGCTAAACGTACACAGTTGGCATAGTAGGGAACACAGTTGGCACATGTGCCAGTCAACCCATGACCTGCCAGCGGGCCTTCAACACTCAACACTTCACGTGGCCTCAAAATGCACCGAGCATAGCAGAAACACCGTGGTGACGTCACCGCCACATAATAGTGAACGGTGGTTGTTGTTGGTTGTGCTGTCCCGCTAGGGATACAATCTGGGACATTGCCTTGGCGGAGGTGAAAACTCGAGCCGGTGGACAGGAGGGGACAGGGGCTGGGAGCGCCCAGCCCACAGAGTCCACCGTGTTCTTCATGGGCAGTCGCTCCGCCGTGAGTGCAACTGATCATTCACGCCACCTGCCAAATGGACGTGTGGAAGTTGATGATGATGCCCAATCGACCATGCTAAAGTTGAGATATAAAGGCTCGTTTTACATGAGTTATACATAGCACACATGTACAGCCATTCATCCATTGCAAGTTGAGAGGGTTATTTGACAATACGGTAGACTCTAGATTATCCACGCTATAAATGACGGGGAGGACGGCCGCGGATAATTAAAAATTGCGGATTATCCAAAAATCTACATTTTCTGCAGATCTCTATTCGAAAAATCACAAATAAGTATAAATTATAACTCACAATTTAAATGATCGGATAAATCACTCACAATTAAGCGCAACTGACGATTTAAATTGTTACTATTTCTATTTAGAACGAATACTAATGATAAAACCGATTGATGCGCCTGCTCAGTGATGACATTTTCCTGCTACCGCGCAGAGCCACGCCAATGAACATCAAACTCCGCCCACTACTATTCTGTGGAGGCGATCACGTGGATTTCGGATTAACCGGAGCACATTCATTCGGTTTAAGCACGTGACTTGTAATACACATTTCCAAGAATAACAATGTTTAACAGTTTTTAGATGATTAATTTGGGCTTAAGGGAAAATCCATGTGGGATTATTTTATGTCAAAATTTCAGATGCGCTGTTAATCCGCAAATCAGATAAACCGCACGCGGATAATCGAGTATACTGTACTTCATAATGCTGGTTATTGCCGGTTTTTGAATGTGAGTAGCACTAATTGTGGAGCATAGTACTATAAAACAATGGATTTTGCTGCACTGCCCATTAATAATATATCTCCACAGCAGCTACACACTCGTTTTGTATTTATAGTCATCCAACCAAGAGCTATCCAGTGCCGCAATGGCAAATAAATACAGTAAAACCTCAGCTAGCCAGACTAAGGGTTAGTCTCAATGAGGGCCCAAAGGCTTTTACATTACCTCGAAATGAGAATTCGAACGTCATCAGGATATATGCCTCATTTATTAATTAATTTGCCGGTTTTAATAACAGAGCCTAACAGTTCTATATTTGAAGCTTTCGTGACTGCAAGGATCCATACTCTTTGTTTTTTTCGGTAAAGTCACGTAGGTTAAAAAATAAAACAAATAAACCCACCGGCGTGCATAATAAAAGGCGGCGTAATCCTTGCTCTCTTATCTACTTACCCCATCTACATCACAAGGCCTCGGCTGCAGCTACAGGCGCAGCCGCAGTTGCAGCACTGGTCGTCACCTCACCAGCTTATAACCCCCCCCCCCCACGGCCCATCCTGGCTCCTCCCCCCTCCCCTTACCCAGTATATAAGGTCGTGTCTCTGAGAGCGCTCTTCACTTGATACAGTAAATTTGCTGTGACGGTTCCACCTGAAGACGGAGGCTTGCCTCCGAAACGTCGTGATTTAATTTATTTGTTTTATTTTTTAACCTACGTGACTTTACTGAAAAAACCAAAGAGTAAAGAGCCTATCTACGTGTAAAGTCACGTAGATAGGCTCAAAGAAAATAATAAAAAATAACAGAAAACTACCTCCCTGCACCCTCCCTTGGTGCTGCTGATCCTGCATAATGCATGGGCATAATATGACTTTGAAACCCCCCCGCCCACCTCCTACGCATTTCCCATGAATATGCTGAATTCCTCTTGATATGTACATTCTTTTTGTTAAGGCGCTCTTCTTCCACCTCCAACCCAGCTTATATATAAGCTCCTAGCTTGGCAGTGTCTCATTCTTCACCTGAAGACGGCTGCTTGCGTTGTAGCCGAAACGCCGTGAGAATTATTTTATTTTATTATGTTTTATTTTTTATTATTTTATTACTTCCCTTCTACGTGACTTTACCGAAAGAACCAAGAAGATGAATCCCTGCAGTCACGAAAGCTTTAAATCGAAACAGAAAACTACGTTTCGATCGCATTGCAAGCGGTCGTCTTCAGGAAAAGGGGGGTTAGCTTCCAAGGGAAACTGTTTTATAATGGTTTGAAATGGGCGTAGCCCAAATGTCAGTAGCCAATGATAATGTAAGTGTTTGACAGAGCCCGGCGGTGGTTCATTTTCCACCAATCAAAGGGTTGCCAGGTGAAAATTAGCATGTTAAAGAGAGATTAGCAGGTTAATGGCAGATCGCAGAGCCGCAACCAAGGGTTCGGCGCGCGATGTGACTGTGAAAGCGCAAGTTTGAAATGGGCGTAAAGCACAACTAACATCGGAAGGTGGTAGGATGGGAACATCATAGCCAATTATGACTTAAACTGGTTGATAACGTCCTTCCAATGATTGCTCAGTTTGTACCCATCTTCTCGGTGGAAATTGTGTCTGCGTCTATATATATGGATGGCTTCATGAACAAATCTTTGTTGATAGCCAGTGGGCTTGCAAAGTAACTTCGTCTTGGAGAAATCAATTTCGTGTGAGCCCACCGCATTAAAACAATGATCAGCCACGGCCGAGGTATTGGTCCTACCATGTTTCAGATCTGCCTTATGTTTACGAACACGGTCCGAGACATGTCGCTGAGTTTCCCCAATGTAACTACTGCCGCAGACACAGCTTAGTTTATAGACGCCAGGGTATTGCATGTCAGGGATCACATCCTTCACAGATGGGATCAGATCACGAATTTTATGTACTGTGTTAAATCGAACCTGGATCTTGTGTTTGCTCATGATTTTGGAAATCTTTTTAGTAACCCCTGCTATGTATGGCAAGGTGATGGTTTTGATTCGGTCCTCAGATGGTTCTTTCCCAACGGCTGGGGTAATAGCTTTACGGATTGTGTAGTCTGAATATCCATCTTGAGAGCTTGGTGTACGTGTTCCAGTTCACTGGCTAGGTGATGATGGTCGGAAGTAAATCGAGCTCTATGGTGTAGAGTATATACAAAGTTTAAGATGAAAATGAGCCCAGATTACCACAATCCCTCCCAGTCACACTCATGAAGGATTCCCAGATACACATTTTACAAAATAATGTAATGTTAACAAAAAATTTAATCAAGTAGTTTAAAATCACCAAGTAAATATTTTAATATTGAGAAACGGTCCCATTACAGACTCCCGTTCCATCTATACCTCAACGGGATTAACCACACTCTTTGGTTCTTTAGGTAAAGTCACGTAGGTAGAAAATAAAATAAATCATGACGTTTCGATCGCAACACAAGCGACCATCATCAGGTGGAACAGATATAACAGCAGGAGAACTGCTGACATAGAAAAGCTGCTGCAACAAGAGTTTATATAGGATTTTAGTGGGCTCAAGCCAAGGGTAAGTGGGCGGAGCTAGAGAAGGAACTTGCACGTAAATGTGAGAGATTAGCATGTCAATGTGAGACGGTCCCAGCCACCGGAGGTGGCGGGGATCCCTCCTGTGGCTGGGCCGCCTCACAGATATTTAACCTGGTGATGTACTCAGAGTCAGAAATAGCAGCTGACATAGGCAGGTAGGATGGAAACATTAGGATTAACCACAGTTTTATCAGGACTAGAATTTTGGTGGTAACTTATCGACTCCACAACAGTCGTCACATAACTTACTCGGTGCCTTACTGGAAGTCCACTCCGCAGCACTCACTGTGGAGGGTGATACACTGCCTGCAGTCTCGACCCAGGCGATTCTGTCTTGTTCACTCTGTGGTCCCCCCAAATTAATCAGCTGGTTAGGCAGGCCGTACTATCTCCTGGGTCAGGGTCAACCACCACATGTCTCTCCGGACTGACTTTGGGCTCCTGATAGTCTTGGTCCCTTTGATATCACCCAGCCCTTAGGTCGTCCCAGGCAGACTCCAGAGCAACATTAAAGAGAGCTATTGATGCCCCCAGGGTCTGGAATGCTATTGCCAATAAACTGCAACTTGAATCACTACCTATGAGATCTTCACTCAAAACTGCTCTAGAGGAGTTGTACATCCCTAGCTGCCACTGCAATTTAGTGGCCTAAAATACAATGTTTCGCTCCGGATGATCGCTGCAAAGTATCATCTGTGTTTTGATTTAGTGTGCTGATCTTAAAGGTGCATTGAAAAATGTTGATACTCCGACTGATGCTCCTACTGTTGTGGAGTGACTCATGCAGCCAGCTATGGCTGCAGAGTTTGGTAGTACATGTTGTTTATGTCGTTTATTGTGAAAATTCGGTCACATTTCTTATGCCCACTGGTTCATTGCTTTTATGGCTTTATTTTGGTGATTTTCGATACGTTTTTTGGTTTGGCCATGTTTATTTGTTGTAGTACAGAGTTAGACTGATGGCCTTAATCTAAGTTGTCTTGTGGTTGTTGTTGTTTGACTTGCATCCCATTGGGATTTTGCACATTTTTGTGTACGGTGCTTTTTCTGCAATATTTTACTGTCTTTTCTTGGATTTTCTGTTTGCACTCAGTCACATTCACTTTAAGATGTTTTTTGTTCATGTTTTTGTTTGTTGCGGTTGCACCCGATTCAAGAGCCGAATGGCTCACAGGGCTATACCTAATAAATGAACTTGAACGTGAACATGCCCCCAGCAACCCAGCCACTCCTGGAGTCAAAGTGGGGTCCTCCTGCCGCATCTTCCCTTGGGTGTGGTCCATGCTCTTTTATAGGTGAATCATTTGGTGATGCGGCATTGGCAGTGCTATGAAGAATGGCCATTGCCCAAAACATCGCCTGTTATCTATTTGTCATTTAAAGAGAGTGTTATTGAGGAATATGTTGAGTCTGTAATCGGTGAATCCACTTGCAGAAGATCAGATTTAGTGTTTTCAACTATGGTCTTCTGAAAGATGATTACTGAGTGAAATGTTACATGCCATCAACATTCCCACTCAGTACTTGTTACAAGGAATATTACCAGCCTAGGTTTCATCAATGGTGGCCCCATGCACAGGAACCTTTGTTTGAAGGGAGGGCGGTGGGGTGGTGATGTACAGGTAAATTGCCATTGAGACCACTACGAGCTAGCCCTAGTCAAGATAGTTGAGAAGTCAAGCTAGCAGATAATGCTTTGAAAATTAATGTAGCAAAAACACCTGTGTATATGTGTAAATGTGGTACATGCATAAGTGTGTGCAGTGTTTGTGTTTGGAAAAAATCAAAACATACGGTATGTATTGTGGATTGTGCACTATACTGTCATGCCTATCATCCCCCAGTCTACCACCACACCTCCCCTTCACAGATTTGTCATAAACATGCTGGTTCTGCCATCTCACTACCCATGTGTCTCTTGATGTTGCTTTGTAGAAGAATTTTATTCCATATCCGTGTATTTCATAAATGTGATCATAAATGTATGCATGTTTTTTTTAGGGAAAGACAACATTGATTCATCGGTTTCAGGATCGGTAAGGTACCTTCAAACATTCGTAATACATATATATTTCTGCTTTTTCCATAAATATGCTAAATTCCTCTGTTGATATGCAAATTCCTTTGTCAAGGCGCTCTTCCTCCCCTAACCCAGCTTAAATATACGCTGCCAAGCTTGGTGGTGTTCATGCAGACGCTGTCTTTCCGACAGACCTGTTCTTCACCTGAGGACGGCTGCTTGCGTTGTGGCCGAAACGTCGTGAGACTTGTATTATTTTATTATGTTTCATTTTTATTATTTTATTATCTCCCTTCTACGTGACTTTACCGAAAGAACCAAGGAGATTCGTAATACAGTCAGTGTCCTTTATAGTTGAGGCAAACTCGAAATGTTTGCAATGAAAATTTTCTATAAATAATAAGAGGGAACAAGTACTTTATATAGTACACTTTTGAATAGAGCATACAAAATACCAACATAAAAGAATATACTCTAGATGTTTTTTTTTGTATTACATTATCGTTATGAAACCGGACTTTAGCCCAATGAATATCTTGATTTGAATCTTGATTTGAAGCTTTCGTGAGTCTTGAATATATTTAACAGTTTTACAAGTGAGCTTCCAGAGTTTGTAGTGTCTTTCAATCAGACACAACCCAGAAATAAAATTCCACTCATATAATAGCTATGTACCTTGGCTGTAGCATGAGTTTGATGCATCGTTCACGAAAAATAGTTTTTCGTTTCGTCAAAGCACTGTCACTTCTGATGTAATGAACTGCGTGGGCATACAACTCATGTCATGTCTGAAGCCTGCAGCCTAGGTATGTAGCTACAATATGTGCTATTTGCTTTTTTGGTTGTGTAATAGCTTATTATTATACTTTTTATAGTAATTTTGGTGGGCATAATGTCAGCTTGTGGTTTGGCTGTGTGTGGCAGGGATGATGAGCCTCCAAAGGCCACCACGGCACTGGAGTACGCCTATAGTCGCCACTCACGAGGACAGGTGAGTTATAAGGCCTTCAAATTTTAAGTATGCATATGGGGGATGCGTACATATTTAAACACGTGTGTTCAGCATCTGGCTAGTTCTCGACAATTACATCCCAAATCCATTGTTTCCAAAGACTCCTATCCATTTTAGGAACGTTTGAAAAAGACGAGTGCTCGATTCATAATTGGTAATGCCCTTTATTTTGTCAAATTTTTTTTTTAAAAAGGGCTGTCTCCATAATATTCGGCCAAATCGCCATAGCAATGTTTTTCAGCATTTTCATCACCATTTTTGGCCCTATAAGTCTATCAAAGTGTCAGATGCTCATTGTTCATTGTCAGCCATGAACCACTGCTTAATGAAGGCTTCCCCAAGTCGTCGCCATACCTCAATGTTTTGCAATGCAACAAACCACATTGCTGTTTGATGAGAAGCAATATGCCAATGTGTCTAGAGAGAGCGTTTAAACAGTTATTATTGCCTGCTTTGACATGTATTAGAAACATGTACACTGACAAAAAAGATGGAGCAAAATCTCAGTAGTTTGCAAAGATGTGTTGGGAGATACTTTGGATTATACTGAGAGAAGGAAAACATTTATTTGACTGTTAAGAAGAGTAAGTCAGTTGGGAAGATATGTCACTTTAGGGGATGATGTTGGTACTCAGCTGTTTACAACACTGAGCCAGTGGTGTAAATTCCATTTCTGTGGTGGGGGTGAGTCTATCCATATGACAACCACTGTTCTCACTTTATTGACCCCAGAAGGATGATGAGTTGTCTGATATTTACTCATTTATCCAAGAGAGCCACACTTAGTCGTAGGACTCTATTTTTAGGAGGGCCCTGTGTTAGGTTTCAATTTTTAGACGTTTTCAGCCAATTAACGAATGTTTACATTTGAGAGGAAACAGCAACACCCGGAGAAGACGCATGGGCACAAGGGGGCAACACCATCCCTGTACAGATGGAAATGAAGGGTGATTAATCCACTTGATGTGTTGCTTCCCCTGGTGAGCCAGGGTATGGTACCTCGACACCCATGGGAAGGGAGTTTCACAACACTTATGTGATCCACCAACTTACGCTGCCTTCACAGCGCTACAGGCGTGCGTAGCCACTACTGCCCGGCTGAACTCCAACAAGGATTTGAACTTGGAGCTATCCAATTGCAAGCTTCTCACTCTATGGCTGAGCTATCAATTCACTCAAGAAACAAATTAAATATTAATTGTTATTTAAAAGTCTGGGTTTACACGCACTGCCCTGGACAGTATAGCTATTTATAAGTGTAGGTTTATATGTGAATATTACACGTAAAAAAAGTACAGTTCCTTGTTAGTCTACGACTGAATGAAGGCATCTTAATGCCGCTTTGATTATAATTTAATTGTTCCAGGTAAAGGATGTGGCTCATATATGGGAGCTGGGAGGTGGAACGTTCCTCACTGACCTCATCAAGATCTTCATAGTCCCATCAAACCTGAGGTGCTGTGCACACCCACAACCGTCATTTGTAACACATTGCTTTAAATAAACAATCCAAATTTATTGCATCGATATTAATAATCATGATTATACTAATTAACATATAACATTTGTATATACATTTAAAAAGCATTTCTACTTGCCTTATTGACTAATGACATTTCCTAAATGAGGTTTATAAACATAAGGCAGAAACTCTTTCTCCTTATGTAACTACATCTGGCCAGGACTTTCTAACAACAGAGATCCTCAAAATTAAGTACAGAACCAGATTTTACCATCAGACTCTCCACACTTGGGAACATGGTTTAATCACAACTCAGTCTATGCGAATCTATGGAAGTCATTGTTGACTGGTCTGAGACTTACTCTCTACATTTGAGAACACTGTTTAATCACATGCAGGTTGTCTGGATTCGAACCCAGGACCTCAGCACTGCCGCCTCTGAACTACGGGGCCACCTCACTGGTGCTTCTTTATGAAATGCAGCTCGCTGTCCGTGGTGCTGGTGCTGGACCTATCGGAACCCGGCCAGCTCTGGAGGACACTCGACGATCTGCTCAGAGCCGCCCGTACACACGCCGTGTCCGCAATCGCCGAGCTCGCGAAGACGCAGAAGCATGCGGCCGATGCCCTCCGACAACAGGCTGCTGAGCGTCTGGGCAGCGAACACTCGGTACTGGCGCACGTGCGTGCCACAGCACGTGTTTTTATTCGCATTTTATATGTTGACCCATATGCTGACATTTTAATAATACCAATCTAATTGTGTGGTTCTGTTTTTAGGATAAGGCAATGGTTGACCCATTTCCCTTACCCCTGGTAATCATTGGCATGAAATATGACATCTTCCAGGTATGACTCACTTGGTTTTTACATCTCGCCTTCCTGCTCATATTTGCCTGTAGAGACGACTTAACTTACAAATTACATACCATATTGGAACTGAAAAGTCAATACTTTACTGTCAGGCTAGTTAATGCATTTGTATAATTAAAATGATGACTAAGCGTCATGCCTTGTACACGTGTGCAGAGATGTAGAGTATTCATTGAGTAAACAGACAGATGGCCAGACAAATATAATGTATTAACATATTCAACCTTTGCCAGAAAGCGTTAAAATATGAAACAAAGGGACTGCATTGTATATATGTTTAATATATTTCACACCATACGTAGCCAACCGTGGTCATCGGAGGTGTAGGAAATCAGGTCATTCTATACATGCACACTTTTAACACAACGTTATCTTTATTTTTGTCTTATAACAGAATAAATATGCTGTTTTGAGAAATGGACATTTAATAAAGCATCTTCTCTTTAAAGGAGCCACTGACCAAAATGTTATCCCATATTATTTCGCATAAAGGCAGTTTTAATAGTGATGGTGATGAGGTGTCTTCTGTGTGTAATTTTTAACAAAATGTCAATTTATGCACAACAGAACTTTGACTCGGAAAAGCGAAAGGTGATCAGCAAGACCATGCGCTTTATAGCTCACTACAATGTGGCTACGCTGCTGGTAAGTCAGCACCGAAAACACGATCATGTAATCCTTGCTCTGAGACAAGGTAATGACAGTAATGACTGTGGATGCTGTCGAGGCCTACAACATTTTATATTTACAAGAGCTACGATGATTTTTTGATTCATTCTATTAAAAATTATAATTAGCTACTTTTTGTGATCGATTACTTGGGCCCATTTAACTCAGCTCGTCACCCCTCTACTTCCCCCCCGCCACCCGCCCATGTTCGCGTTCCCAGTCCCTGGCGTCCACGAGGCGCCCTCCCCCTCGCCCCTCACCCTCCGTTTCCCCCCCCAACCCCCCCCTCTTTGACTTATATAGCCTCCTGGCATCTCTCTGTGGTGTTCACACCTGATGATGATTGCTTGTGTTGCAATCGAAACGTCGTGATTTAATGTTATTTACTGTTTTTATTTTCTTTACCTACGTGACTTTACCGAAAGAACCAAGAGTATGGAGCCTTCAACACTTCACGTGGCCTCAAAATGCACCTAGCCTGGCACAAGCACTGTGTTGATGTCACCGCCACTTCGTGGCGAATGGCGGTTGTTGTTGTGTGTGTATGGTATGTTAGTGCAGTGGTTAGCATGCTGCGCTACGAACCTGGCGACCCGAGTTCGATGTTGAGGTTTTGTGCAAAACTAGTTACTACTGGCCAAGACTAGTCAGATAATCTATTGAAATTCAGATAAATAAATAAAAATAACCGTTATAATAGCTACAGGCTTTATGCTGCTTTGAAGCATATTATCAAGTAATAAACTATTTAACTATATGCCCTATAGTGGTCACCATACGTCGATGGTGATTAACTGTGAGCAGCCAATAACAGGTATTGTGGTTTTTGCACCCAAAAACTGATACATTTACATAAGTAATGTATATTCAAAATGTACTAGCATAATATTCATGCGTGATGTACATACATTATCTATGTATATTAACTATGAATAACCAAACCAATAATAGATATCTAATTTATATGAATACATGAACACCCCCCCCCCCGGTCTTCGCACCTGATTGGGGACAACATCACACTGCAGGAATCCATACTCTTTGGTTCTTGGTGAGAAAGCATGGTCTGCTGCTGAGGCAATCTGCAATTTGCCTCAGCAGCAGACCATGCTTTCCCACTTGATGATGGACGCTTGTGTTGCGCCCGAAACGTCGTGATGTATTTTATTTTATACCTACATGACTTTACCGAAAGAACCAAAGAGTATGCTGGGTTTTTGTATTTCAGTTTTGCAGCAACAAAATGGATGCATTAATGAATCGGGCACGGAATGTGATCAACCATCTGGCTTACCACACCTTGCTTGGGTGAGTGGTTTGACAAACAGCTGAATTTTTGTCGGTGATTCAATGATTGTCATTCACAATGTTATTATATAAAGCACACATTATCTTTTTGCCAGGGTGGTGCATGTGGCTTAAGTGGCTTAGGAGTTTCCATAAACCAGTCCCATGCCGCGTATATGATTCAGCAGTAATTGATTATTATTAAAATAATGATCAGCCACGGCAGAAGTATTGGTCCTTACGTATTTCAAATCTCCCTTATGTTCACAAACACGGTTATTTTAGTGCGGCTGGCTCACACGAAATTGATTTCTCGAAGACGATGGTACTTTGCAAGCCTACTGGCTATCAACAAAGATTCGTTCATGAAGCCATCCATATATACAGACACAGACACGATTTCAACCGAGAGGAAGGTTATAGACTCAGCAATCATCGGAAAGGATGTCGTCAACCGCTTTGGGACATGACTTGACTTGTGTTTTCTTGTCAATCAACCTCCACCGTCAGCAGTGTGGTGTGTGGAGCGGGTGCAGTGATTTCCTGGCGGCCCTTTGCCGCATTGGCATTGCTGCTGCATTGGCATTGCTGCCCCGCCCATGTTGCTGGTGCTGCTGATACACTTGGGCTACGCCCATCTCCAAACCTTTATAAACAGTTTGCCTTTAGAGGCTAACCCCTTTTCCTGATGACGACCGCTTGTGTTGCGATCGAAACGTCGTGGTATTTTTATTCACTTTATTTTTTATTATTTTTTCTATCTCCGTGACTTTACCGAAAGAACCAAAGAATGTGAATTCCTGCAGTCACGAAAGTTTGAAGTCAAAATTTTAGTGACTTCCTTACCTTTTCTTTACTTTGCACTCCGATAATTTGTTGTAGTTTGTTGTAATTTGCTGACCCGCAAACACTGACATTTTTGAAAAAGAGCTTCATAGCTCATCGGATTCATCCAAGATAATTAAGATTCTTATTTGGATAAGTACACTTACTTAAAGTCAAGGTGACTAATGTTGAAATGAACATTGAGTGGTCATTAGCTTCATTGGCTAAACTAAGCCAATGGTGGGAATTATCCATTCCTAGCGACCTAGTGTTTGCAAGGCTACAGAAGTGCAGCTTTGCCAGGTTTATCTCATTTTGCAGACTGTGAAGTGGCAATAATAATATGCATAGCCGAACTTTTGAACCCACCACAAGTGACCTGCCAGTTGATTCACAAATGTGATGTGCTGCTCAAATGAGCATTGAGGTGGTGCTCATCTCTCACATCCCTATGCAGGGGGCAAGTCATAGGACAACCACTGTTCACTTGTTCACAAAGTGGTAGTATTTAATTGATCCCAGAGGGATGATAGTTTGAGATACCCCTCCATCAAGTTTTGAACTTTCAAACTTCTGATTGTGAGCCGCTCGCTCTACCGCTGAGCCACCTGGCTGGATGTTGATTTCTGCAGTGTGTGTATATATCATCCAGTGTGCTTGGCACTACAATGCAGTGTGGAGAGAGTGAGTGGCTGAGCAGGACACGTGCTCTGTTCTCTTCAGGAGAATCAGCGTCACCGACTATGGGAAGCCACTCATGATTCAAGCAGGATCAGACTCTCTGCAGAATATTGGTACACAGACATTGTGTGTGACATACACAACATACGACGTCGATGCCTGTATCAGCCTTGGTGACATTTTGGGCAGGCGCTGAGTGAGCAAATATTAAGGTTAGCATGGCACTTAAGAATGTAGGATTAGTACAGTGCCCATCCTAACCTACTTGCCTCCCCATTGCTGATGTTTATACAATGAAACAAGTAGTATTTTTAAGGCTGAGTTGACCTGTATGCAGACTAATATGTACATGAGTACAGTAAGTCTTTGTTTAACGCTGTAGATGCGTGTTGAATGAAAACAATGTCGCTATAAATAATGTAATGATAAAGTTTGGCGAGATACAATATACGCACACACAGTAAGATACTGGTACAAATAACTGAGGGTATGCTGCCGTGTTACTGTATTATTCCATGTACTGTATCCTACCAGTCAGCCTCACATCTCAAGAAAATAGTTCTACATTGACTGGTCAGAAAACGGTGTGCGTTCCACGTTATAACGGGCACGTTACATGTTGCACAAAAAGTGTTTCCTTATAGAAGAACCGTGTTATATGGAAAACACGTTAAGCGAGGTCTTACCGTAATGCTGGAGTGAGTAAATGGGCAAGCGACCAAATCAATATACTGTATAGTTAATTGAGCAAGTGACTATGTCAGTGTTTTAACACACCGCTAAATAAAACAAATCTTTAGTAGTGATCGGGTATTGCATAACTTGGTATAGGCACACATTCAAGGCACAATCTGTGCCCCCTCCTAGGTGGCCCACCCGTCTCTCAGAAGGAAATGGGTCGCATTCACGCACGCAGCCCCATGGAGCTCTGGGAGAAATCTTACAAGGCCATATTTCCACAAGAGGTGAGCTGCAATTGTTCGTGATATTTTAAACTTATCTCCTCAAAAGAAGTAGTCAAAGTGATTTTCTGTTGAAATGAGCATTGCGGCGATGCTCATCTCCAGCAAGTGGTGAAAACTCTGCATTCCTATTTAGTCTACAAGCTTATCCATAGGAGAACCAAGTGTTAATTTTCCAACAAAGTGGAACTTATTTATCGATCCCATTATATTATGCCTGAGCCAAGCCCCACCCAGAATTTGAACTTGCAACATTTTGATTGCAAGCCGCTGACCCTACTGACGAGCCACCTGGCCAGTAACACAACAATAATGTGAATGGGAAAACATTATTATGGCTTTGGAGCCACAGAAATATGTTTCAGTAATGCTACATACAGCACTTTATTATACAAATGGAAATAACACTGGAATGCATTTTAATGTTCTGTGATTTGGTTAGATAAGGATAATGATGCTCGCTGAGCGCCGCTTGAATTCATCCTTATCCATACAGGAGGTGGATGGACGGGACAAAGACGGAGACCCAGCCAAGGACAAACAGTACGCAGAGCTGGCCGTGGATGCCATGCGAGCCCAGAAGGACCAGGTGAACACCTCATGCTGGACTTCCTTTCTTATTGGATGTTTGATGTCCTCCATCCACCAGAGGCTCCTTGAGTCTCAAGACTCATTTTTATGGAGGTTGTGCAATGAAATGTTCTGCCAATTCCTTGTTCATGCTTTACATGCAGAAAGAAACCAGAGTACCAAGAAAAAAACCTCTGCATATGAAAGAATAATAACACTCTCCAGTATAAAAACCCTAGCGACCTCGACCCTGGGTTCCTAGAATTGAGACTCAGCTGGACCAGGACTCCCCACAATCAGACTACTAGCCGGGGCTTTACTGATTTTTCTGTTTTTTGTGGACTAATTGAAGGGAGACGCAGGGGTTGCTTGCAAAATAGATTAATTGACTCGTCAAAATCTGATTAAAGTAAGGCAATGTTTGAACAGATTATATGAAAGTGATAGTGCAGGAAATGATGACGATGACAACTGACATATTGTACTTTACACAGGAGCTGGAGGAGTACCGGAGGAGCGCTGGGCAGCAGTGGAGAGACATCAAGCTGGGGTCCAAATCCCGGTGACACAAACACGCATGCATGTGCGTTCAGACGAATGCATGTGTCATGGAGTAGGGACCTTAAATTCTAGATTTGAAGCTTTCGTGACTGCAAGGATTCATACTCTTAGGTTTTTTCGGTAAAGTCACGTAGGTAAAAAATAAAATTAAAATTAATAAAAGTAAAATAAAAATCACGACGTTTTGGAGGCAACACAAGCGTCCGTCTTCAGGTGGAACCGTCACAGCACGATTGCTGTATCAAGACGGAAGCTTGTGTTGCCTCCGAAACGTCGTGATTTTTATCTTACTTTTATTAATTTTATTTTTTAACCTACGTGACTTTACCGAAAAAACCTAAGAGTATGAATACCTTAAATTTTGTTCGTTTGGACCTGAGAGGCAGATGTAACCCAGCAAACACTTGAATATTATTTTATTATCAAAAGTATTTACCTCTAGCAATGCGGCAGTTAAAATATGCTATCAGCCTTAGTTTGACACTCTTTAAAAAAGTATCTGACAAATTTCATTCTTGAAAATGTAATTTGGATCAGCACCCTTGAAAACCCGCACATGCTCATTTTTGTAGGCCTAGGTTCAAAAACAAATACATTCAAAATATGTGCCCTTAGCTATACATACTAGAACTACATATTTACAACCCTGTATATCAAGTAATATCAAATAGTATATTAAATATCCTTGAATAACAATTAAGAGAACCCTGATCACTGCAAGGTCCTGTTCTCATCTTTGACCAGTCTATTATTCTACCTGTCCACAATTCTCAACTGCCCATTTGTGTGGCTGGGAAGCACCCAGTCATAACTGACAAATATATCTGCAAAAGTCAACCAATTTCTGCAGCCGTGTTAACTTTGGTCTTAAGAAAACATGTCCGATGTTGCTTGGTTGCAATGTAACCAATCAAGAGTCTCAGTCTTACCATTGCATGATCTCCATGTCAGCTTGTGACTTCTCTTCAAACTGTGGTACAGATAATGAATCTATTGCTGCTGCAAATCTCACAGAACCTGATTCCAATATAAGTATGTCCTATTCCATGCTCACCATACTTAGCTCCTACCTCAGCAATGAAGTCCCCTAGTAGTAGCAGTGTGGTGGTAGGTGGCCGGAACAATACATCAGGCTATTTCCACTCTTTTCTCAATGTTTGTACATGCTATTGGACTGTTTGAGGCTTATCTGCCTTTAGTAATCAACAGATTACCCAGAGTCCTACTAATCTATTGTGAGTGCCATTGGCCTTAGAGTCCAATGAGTGCCTCATCTTGTGTTATAACCAGATAGAAGTACATGGAGACAATAAGTATTTTTTTCATGGGAATACTTCACATCGCCATACATTGTACGATAAACGATGAATTGAGCTAAAGCAGAAAAATGAGAAAAGTATAGGCTGCATAAACACACGTGCATATATTTAATTATGCACAGGCAAATTGCGTTTTTCCGTTGGAGTATAATGAGCAGTCATTTCAGCTGTAGTTTTGTGTTTTGAGATTACTTGCTACAGTAATGTCTCTCTGGGTGGTCTGCTGTTCTGCCACTATGAATGGGTAGTATTCAGGTCTGACAAAAAAAATCCAGAAAGCAAAAAACGACAAAAAATGGTCTCATAAAGCTTTAAATAAATGTAACTTTATCAAGCAAGCAATAACGCAACCCGAAGCGGAATATCGTGTGACGTGTCATTAGAGTAAACGCGAGCATTGTCTCCCCATGCCTGTGTGTGTGTGTGCGTGCACACGCGGAATTACCCCTCGGTGGACAACTATTTACCCTGTCCGTAATGACACTGTGGACATTAACATCATGCCATTTAATTGAGAAAAAAGCAACAATTTTAAATAGGTTCGTGCATAATGTGAACGTTTTTGTTTTGCTACAATTAGACCCAAGAGAGAGAATATAACATCTTTATCTTGAGAGGAATTGTAGCTGGTGTTGTTTTGATGTTTTGTAGAAGGGGTGGCTGGCCGAGTGATTGCAGTTGGAAGCCCCTGTAGTTATTAATACTAGAGTAGCTCTGAAGTAAACTCCGGTGTATGTTTGTTCGCACATAGGTTTTTTTCAAGAGAAAGTTTTATTAGAAAAATGGTATCTATGGGATCATTTTTTGTCAGTATCAAAATTATGACTTGATGCCTTGCAATCGGTGTCTATTTGGTGTTTGAACATCTGAACACCTCCTTTGGTACCACAACTCAGGAGTGGATGTCAGTGAGGAAATTGGCAAGCCATTTTTTTAGTGCATGGTCCTAAGTTCTTCATGAATTTAGGATATATCCTACTAAGGCCTGCGATTTTACCGGATTTTATCTGGGCAATACTAGCGTCGACTTCCCAGGTTGAGAAAGGACCAGAGAATGCGGAGGTTAGAGTGGTCAAGAGTGCGGTAGAGTATTTAGTAAACTTGCTGTCTTTTGTTTTTGTCGATCAGTGCTCGTGAATTGCTGATTAGTGGTCTGGCAATGTCGTCAGGGCCGACTACGGGACCTTGAGGGCCGACTACGGGAGTTTGTAGGCCTACGTCGCTGCTGCTGCTGCTGCGTCTTGCAGTCTTAGGAGAGTGCCAGGCTTTTTGACTCGTTTTTGCAAACTCAAGCACCTCCACTGTTTTAAGATAAAGATCCCACCCTGTAGCCTTAGCATACTGTTGGGGCGAGTGCTGTTAGCGAGCACCTATGAAGGTCAGCACAGCACGTGAGGGAGTGGGTGGCCAGCATCACTAGTTGTGATGTTTACACATCGCATCAGGTCCTCATTTGATGCTGAGTTGACCTAGGGGAGGCCAAGCATCGGTTCAGATAATAGCAGGAATCAAACTCGGGCCGTGGGATTTGAAGCATAATGCGCTAACCGCTACACTACAGCTCCCCACATCTACATTGTTTTGTGTGCGGAGGCCCTTTGTGGTAGTTTGCGGTAGTTTTTGGTACTTTGGGGTAAAGTTTTTTTTTGGGTTAGATCGCATAAATATATACATGTGTCATTAAAACCCGCCACCACCCGACACAGCCAACTAGTAAGGGTCGTCACGTAAACAGAACATTCCAGTTCGTCACTAGTACAGCACTACGTGTTAAACTGCCTTTGGGGTAAATTTACATTACTTTATGATTGAAGCTTTCGTGACTGCAGGAATCCATACTCTTTGGTTTTTTCGGTAAAGTCACGTAGGTAGAAAAATAAAATAAATCACGATGTTTCGATCGCAACACAAGCAATCATCATCAGGTGGGTCAACCACAGCAAGAAAAAACTGCTGAAGTAGGCGAGAGATCTGCCGTGGCACGAGGTGATATAGTAGGCCTCGGCAGTGGGGGGAAGAGAGAAGTGGGGGGGGGCAGGAAGTGGAGGGGGGGAGAGAGAAGTTGTTTAGTTGGAATTCTGTTAAACAAGGTATTGAAATAGTCCAGGTGGCTCAGCGATAGAGTTTTTGTACGAATGGAAACTTAAAACTCTCCAGTGACCATACAACATATAACGATGCAATACCCGAATCACAAATACCAAGGAGACATCACAGCTATACACTCTGCTACTCCTGATGCGGTTATCGGGCTTGACCATCTGAATGTGGAATCATAGTTGCTCTGCATCTACATCAGTGGCTCGAAATCCTAAGGTTGCGAGTTCAAAACCTAGTTGGGGGTTGAATCAGTGCATTGTCCCTCGAGGGTTGATAAAATGAACACCACTGAATGGAGAAGTCAACCGTGGTTGTCCTATGGTTATATACGCCCCCGCCAGAGAAATGTGTAATTTCCACGATTGGCTCAGGGCTGTAAACAGGGGATAAGCACCACCTCAATTCTAATTTGAGTTTGAAAAGGAAGAAAAAATCAAATGGTTTTGATGATTTGGCCCATTATTAGTGAGAGACCTGAAAAAACAGAAAATATCGAAATCATTAAATGCTCAAACTTAATATTCTGACTTCATCACAATCACATTATTTACTGCTGTAAATTAATTTTCAATATTGCACACGAAACTGTCATCATCAGTCATGATCAATCCACTGCTGGATAAAAGCTTCCCCAAGCCGCTGCCGCCGCCGCCACCTTACAATCTTGCAATGCAGTACATTTTGCTAAATCCCCAGATTGCACACTGTCTCCTCCACGCAGAGGCTTAGTAGCAAGAGCACTGACCACTAGGACACACAGCTGCCTTAATTTCCTGGCAAATTATGCTTTCATGTGCTCTCGCTTGTGTGTTTGCTAGATAAACACTGAGGCTAAGGCTTATGAAAGTCACTCGGGCTGCAGGTTGCAACATGTGGGCTGTTTATTATTTTCCTAAAAGCCGCTCCCAGCGTCCTCCCTGTATGCCCCCACCCCCCCACTTTGCCCTCGTATGTCTTTCTCTGTGTGTCTGTTGTGCTGGTCGCCCACCCCTTTGTGTGCTGTGCCGGCCTTCATAGGTACTTGCTAACAGCACTTGCCTCAACAGTCAATTAAGGCTATATGGGGGATCTTTGTATGGCTTTGCCGATTTCATTCATGCTGCAGTTTGGTTTGGCAAAGTTCCAACAGCAGCCTGTCTGTTGAACACCCCACCCTACCTAACCATCATGCCTCTTCCATACATATTCACACGCAAAGGTTCACCATTTACATTGAGCCTTATCGTCTCTATTTACATTGTTAATTTTATTCTCCACAACGACTTTACCGGTTAATGATGTGTAGTGTATTATATAGCTTTGCATCACACTAGGACCCACATCTAACGTATATTTTGCCTATAAAGATCTGGCAGTTCACCAACATTGGTTCATACAAGTCTGGCTGCCAATGAGACAATAAATGTTGAAACTACTCTCGAGTTATGTTGAAGCAACAGTAGTATACAGGGAGTCCCCCGACTTACGATGGGGTCGTCGTAACGCATCTCCATCGTAATTCGGGGACTACCTGGAGTCTGTTGGAGCAAATGCTGTTAACGAGCACCTATTACGGGTGATAAGATCATGACATGCACGTTTTGGTTGCTTGTTCACATTTTCAGGTAGGTACCTATTTTTGTCCGAATCAACCTTGCAGATACCCAATCTGTGTTCAGTTATACCACACACAACACCTCTGGCCAGTGGTGTGTGTGGTCGTGAACTAAACTAGTGTGCTAACAAAGAAAAGTGCTATCAGACAGCACCTATCAAGACCGACACCTAGGGGAGGGCCTGGAACCAGTTTTAATATCTCAACTGATGATAGCCGTGGCTGTGAATCTGTGATTGAATGTCAGGTTGCTGGATTTGCAGCACGGTACACGAACCACTGCACCACAGCTCCCCACAGTGTCAGAACACAATCACAAATACACCATATGCACATACACAGTGGCAGACAGCATACCATTCCCACTCGACATACACAATAAACAACATTTACATATGCAGAAACCCACATAGCCACAAAGCGAACATGCACATTGTACACATTTACAAGCATGCACACTATACACACAACTATTATCCATATAGCAAAATGTCTTGATCATATTTCTGTCTTTTCACATAAAAATAAAAGTATTTCTTCCACAACCCACGGCCTTCTGGGAGTGCATTATTTCTGCAGCATTGATTCAAGACGAGCAAACTCTGGGCCACTTTCAATATACGTTGTCTCCTCAGCATTCAGGCTTGCTTGGATCAATGCTGGTGAACTAGCAATCTAAAGGTAAGAACCCTGTACGATATATGAGTGCTAATTCGATGCAAAATTATAGTGTATATACTTCAATAATCATGCGCGTGGTGGTGGAGAATTTAAACAAAATCAATAGTTTATATTACCCCATCGTCGCTGTTAGTGTCAAGACAAGTACTTCTAGTGAACATCTGTTAAGGCTGAAACAGAACACGAGTTGGTGGTATGGCCCACACTAGTTGCAACACTGCAGAAGGTACGCATTTAAGGTTGAGTCGACCTAAGGGAAGCCTAGGATGGGCTCTGATATAATTCACCACCTATGTTAGCCATGGCCATAAATTGAGCTGAGGTCCATCGAGTTTGGAGCTCAATGCGCATCCCTCCAAAATAAAGGCAAATATCTCCCATATAACCTTGACAGACTGTTGGGGCGAGTGCTGTTAGCGAGCACCTATGAAAGTCAGCGCAGCACATGAGGGGGTGGGTGGCCAGCATCACACCTGGCTTCCTTTCTCTCTCGTTGCAAAGTTTACACATCGCACCAGGTACTCATTTGAGGCCGAGTCGACCTAGGGGAGGCCCAGGACCGGTTCAGATAATTGTCACTGGTGTTGGCCATGAGCGGGAATCGAACTCGGGTGACCAGGTTCATAGTGCAGTGTGCTAACCACTGCACTACTGCGCCCCTACACAACAACAACAACTGCCATTTACCATGAAGTGGTGGTGTGATGCAGAGGTCGCAAACGAGATTTGATTCCTTATCCGTACCCGGCCGCACCAGGGTCGCAAACGGGTACGGGTAGCCGGCTACCCGTACGCGGCCGGTTACGAGTAGCCGGGTATCGGGTAGGGTACGGGTATCGGGTACCCGATTGCGACCTCTGTGGTGATGTCACCATGGCACTTGTGCCACGCTAGGTGCCCTTTGAGGCCATGTGAAGTGACGAAAGGCTGCTGGTAGGAGGTCACGGAATAGACCCATGTGCCATGGGTTGACTGAGGTGACTGGCAGATGCACCAACTGTCAACTCTCTGCGGTTTTACCGCCCAGCGCTCCGCTAGTACAGACATATATTATGTTGAACTTCTTTCACACCGTGCATAGCCAACCATGCTAAATCGGAGGTGTGGGGGAAGGACATCAAACTAAACACAAAAAGCAGTTCATCCTTCTGTACCACTGCATGGGCTAGAGAAGAGAGCCTCTCTTCTCTAGCCCATGCAGTGCCCGTTTATACCCGTCCAGCCAAATATAAATTGCTACACAAAGACAAAGACACCAACACTCAACACAGAACACACATCATATGTATACACACACACAAAACATACATCACAATTCTCACGCACAGACGGAGCCACCTGTACAGAGACCGGATGTGTGAAAGTGGGATGCAGCAGCACAGGGGATTGTCGGGATTTAGGTAAAATGCCTGAGGCTTATCGAGCCAAACTGCGACTAGTGACAACGACCGACAGCACATTGCTGTACAATGCGTGAAGGAGACAACACTGAAATGCGTAGACACATCCTGCATAATTGTGCTGGAGGGGATGCAGGAGGGGGGGGGGTTAGGAATCCACTGGAGTTTTAGGAAGCCGCTGAAGCTCTGTACTTTTAAATTGAAAACGAATTTCTTTAGAACTGATTTTGTGTTTAGTTTGTTGTCCTTCCCACGCACCTTCGATTAGCACAGTTGGCTTCGTACGGTGCAACAGAAGTTCACAAGCTGTGTGCCTACTACAATCTCGGAATAGCTGGGTTTATTTCCTGGCTGTAATGCACAGAATTCAGTGGCAAGTTTGTAAACGAACCTACCCCGGGCCTCCTCTAGGTCCGCTCAACCTTAAGTCGTCCCATGTGTGAACATCAGTACTGGGGAGACAAAGGCTACTAAATGTAATGGATGGTGCTGAACATACTACCTTGTGCTCGCTAATGTGCTCACTAACATCACTAGCTCGTATGGCTGAATGAGGGGGTCTTTGTTTGTGTGTGTATGAAATAGCAAACACAATCAAATACAGTTCTCCATTATTGATGAATGTAGCACGAGCAGAATAAGAATATCTATAGATATACTCGTAGGTGGCATGAATAATTAAATATACAACTATTACAGAGTTCAGGATTTAATTACCCCAACCTTCAGGTAACTTATGCTGGGAATAATCAGAAAAGTGAATGAGCTATTTGCTGCAAAGTGGACATCAAAGTATGTAGGGAATAGGTAATCATGTGGGATGGAAAACTCACACATTTAAGACAACCCTGCTTCACATTGTAAAAAGTCAAGAGGTGATCTTGTCCAATTTCAGTGATGCCACCACACCTCGCTATTGCTTACTTCTGCTGGATCCCATAGCTGTTGTAAATCCTACAATCTGGTCTCAACTATCGATTTCTTTTCATATTGTCGTAAATGTAGTGGAAACAGGAGCCATGTTAACCCATTTACATTGAACATTAAAATTGAAAACCATCGTTGCTTTAACATGCGATTCGACGCATGTCTCACAAGTAACATACAGCCATTTTCTCAATCCACTGTATGATGAGGGCTTCCCTACGCCGTGAAGTATTTGGGGGTTATTGGACCATACTTCACTCAGCTAGTCGGTGTGGGTTGGTGAGCGGGCACTGACCTGTGTGGTACAGTATGTGAAAAAAACACGGCACATGATCTTAGCACACGTGAATATGTTTTTGATTAAACCAAGGCACACACTTTAAATACAATATGGAGTGATGTGGTCAGAACCTCACCTACCCACCTATGTCTCCCCACTGCACAAGACACTTATTTAAGGCAGATCAGACATCACGGAGGCCAAGGATAGGTTCCACTCACCAATGATGTACAACACGGCACAAATCAAACCTGGATCACTGGCACCATAGTGCAGTGCACTAACCACTCTGCCACCGTTCACCCCACAAATACATGTTTTAGCTGCAGCATATAATGCTTTAACCAAAGAGTGCAGGGTGTTTTCATCAAAATACATCAGTGCTGGGATGATATGGTCTGGAGGTCCTGAATAAGAGGTCTTGAATTGAAGAGCAATGTAACACAAGTTCAGAGTGACCTCCTGCCAGTCTGTTAGCATGTGCTCTTTGGTTTAAATCCATCAGGTCACAATAACCCGTGACAATGGCTATAAACTACCTGAGCAGTTCCACATAAAACGTGACTTTTATGTTATTTTGCTCACGATATTTATTGAGTTTTAAACCGGTAGCAGCCTCAGGGGAAATCGCAGGCATCGCGTAATTATTTGGTGATAATATGCCTTGCCAGTAGTGCACAAATAACACAAACTATCACTTTTATGTTTAGTTTGTTGTCCTTCCCCCTCACCTCCAATTAGCATGGTTGGCTATGTACGGTGCGAAAGAAGTTCAACAATATACACACATTGTCAAAAACACTATGGCCTAAAATAAGGAATATATATTCGGTGATATTTCAGCAATAGCCCTTCTTTGTAGCAGATGATAATAAACTGAATCTGTGTAATGCCAAAAACATCACCAATTATATATATTTTTATTTTATTAATGCATTTGTAACGTTTGTGTTACTTCTGCCCTCGTTAAGTGTCACACTGTGGCTCTTTAACTCTTCCTGAACACTGGATATTGTTTCCCTGCTGTGCGGCTGTAATATGGTAAAGCCATGTGGTCACAGTGGATCACGTGGTGGATCACATAGGAGTGGAAGGCTAATGATTCAGACTAACTCACCAAAACCTTAGCGGCGAGTCCATAAACGTGAGGAATGTTGTCATGTTGTCAATCATTCGGTAACTCTAATTAAAGTGTCCATTCTGTCATGTGAGTGCATCATGGTGATAATCCTTGTTGGTGGTCCAGAGGTAGTGCTGGACAAATTGACACTTCTAAAGTGCCTCTCACCTGGATACCAAAAGGCGCTGTACAGAACTGCATCTCAATATCCTGCACTATAATTACAGAATTACATCAAAGCAGGGGATAATTGCTAAAGAAGGAACTCATGAACAAGGTTACGAAATGCAGTCAACAAAATTGCAAAAAGTAAGTAAATAAAAGACCCAAAGAATATCAATTCCTGCAGTCACGAAAGCTTTAAGTCAAGATTTAAGTAAATAAACACATGACAAAGAGTAACATTCCACATCCCTATGGCAGGATCTAGACTTTCTGTCAAAGGACAACTGTTTGAAAAAATAAGAATAGGTTTTACCCTTTCTGGCAATAAAACAGGTATTAAGATGTTCAAACACCAAATAGGAACATTTGTGCAAGGAATCAAGTTACTGCATTAGCCACGCGTGCTTGTGGTGAACATGTAAACGAACTCGCTCTGGCAATAGATGGCATTGTCCTTGAGACTGATTGGCCTACGCCAGAGACAGCAGCCTTCTTGAGCGCCTCGTCTCACCAGTGTCAGACCAGAGATCGCCGAGAAGGGTCCAGTTGTGAATGTTGCCTCACCCAGACAATATGTTGAGTTTCCAAGTCATCCTTTTGAAAATTAAGAGGCTGTTCAAATCGGAATTCTGGATTTAAAACAAAAGGTATGTTATCAAGGTAAACTGATTCTTGGGCAAGGTATAATCGTAATGTACTTGTTTGATAATTTAAAAAATGACACAAAATAATCAGCGTTGTGCAAAATAAGTAAAAACAAACAGGCAGACAATTAACCTCTTTCACATGTCTGTCCCTCCATACGGTAAGCAACGTATGATAGGATGTGTGGAGACGAATTTTCTAATTGTTCAGTTTATTTAGAAATACTAAAAGAGCAGCACAGTGTACAGCGGGGACCTTGCTTCTAGATGGAAACCCCACATGCATCCTAAGGTTCTCATACATAACCTTTACATTTTATTTGTATTCATATCTAACAGAGGGGACCATTGCCTATAAACATCTGGAAGTTCAGCGTTCGTTCCATGAAACCTGACTGCTGATGAGACACTGCATTTAATCACGTGTTCAAACTTTGTTTCGTATTGAACCAGTGACATACACTCCTGAGAATGCTGTGTCGTTGATGAGATGTGTAAACTAAACAAAACTTGGCAAAATAATGTTTTATGAAGAGGGACATGAGCAGGGTTGGCTACGTACGGTGCGAAAGAAGTTCAACGTACATACATTGCTCGCGTTATTTTACATTTTAGACTGACTAATGTCACGTCCTGTGCAAATGACCTCACTGCCTCTGTGAAACATCGAGTGGATTTCACCGTAAACAGGATGCAGTCTGCTCATCTTAACATCCTTACCCCATGTTGGGTATAATGACCCTCCAATAAATAATTATGCAAGCTAATAAATATTTTTAAAAATTACAGCCACAATAACATTAAGTGCTCTTCCAAGCTACGCAATATAGCCAGGCGACCGTGGAAACTGTGACACCGCTACCAGCGAGTAACTAAATCACCAGGTAGGAGGACACTATGACACTGCTACCAGCGAGTAACTAAATCACCAGGTAGGTGGACACTGTGACACCGCTACCAGCGAGTAACTAAATCACCAGGTAGGTGGACACTGACACTGCTACCAGCGAGTAACTAAATCACCAGGTAGGTGGACACTGTGACACCGCTACCAGCGAGTAACTAAATCACCAGGTAGGTGGAAACTGTGACACCGCTACCAGCGAGTAACCAAATCACCAGGTAGGTGGACACTGTGACACCGCTACCAGCGAGAAACTAAATCACCAGGTAGGTGGACACTGTGACACCGCTACCAGCGAGTAACCAAATCACCAGGTAGGTGGAAACTGTGACACCGCTACCAGCGAGTAACTAAATCACCAGGTAGGAGGAAACTGTGACACCGCTACCAGCGAGAAACTAAATCACCAGGTAGGTGGAAACTGTGACACCGCTACCAGCGAGTAACCAAATCACCAGGTAGGTGGAAACTGTGACACCGCTACCAGCGAGTAACTAAATCACCAGGTAGGAGGAAACTGTGACACTGCTACCAGCGAGTAACTAAATCACCAGGTAGGAGGAAACTGTGACACCGCTACCAGCGAGTAACTAAATCACCAGGTAGGAGGAAACTGTGACACCGCTACCAGCGAGTAACCAAATCACCAGGTAGGAGGACACTGTGACACCTCTACCAGCGAGTAACCAAATCACCAGGTAGGAGGACACTGTGACACTGCTACCAGCGAGTAACTAAATCACCAGGTAGGTGGAAACTGTGACACCGCTACCAGCGAGTAACTAAATCACCAGATAGGTGGAAACTGTGACACTGCTATCAGCGAGAAACTAAATCACCAGGTAGGTGGAAACTGTGACACCGCTACCAGCGAGTAACCAAATCACCAGGTAGGTGGAAACTGTGACACCGCTACCAGCGAGTAACTAAATCACCAGGTAGGAGGACACTGTGACACCGCTACCAGCGAGTAACCAAATCACCAGGTAGGTGGAAACTGTGACACCGCTACCAGCGAGTAACCAAATCACCAGGTAGGTGGAAACTGTGACACCGCTACCAGCGAGTAACTAAATCACCAGGTAGGAGGACACTGTGACACCTCTACCAGCTAGTAACTAAATCACCAGGTAGGTGGAAACTGTGACACTGCTATCAGCGAGAAACTAAATCACCAGGTAGGAGGACACTGTGACACCGCTACCAGCGAGTAACTAAATCACCAGGTAGGTGGAAACTGTGACACCGCTACCAGTGAGTAACCAAATCACCAGGTAGGAGGACACTGTGACACCGCTACCAGCGAGTAACTAAATCACCAGGTAGGTGGAAACTGTGACACCGCTACCAGTGAGTAACCAAATCACCGAGTATGTGAAAACTGTGACACCGCTACCAGCGAGTAACTAAATCACCAGGTAGGTGGAAACTGTGACACCGCTACCAGCGAGTAACCAAATCACCAGGTAGGAGGACACTGTGACACTGCTACCAGCGAGTAACCAAATCACCAGGTAGGAGGACACTGTGCCTGCTTCCCATATCTGTCCGTCAACATAAATAAAAGCATCTTTGACACATTCCATCAGCCACCCTGCCTTCTGGGAGTGCATAGCCGCATAGGTTCAACACAAGCAAACTCTGGATATGTTTTGACATTCAATATCTCATCAGCAGTCAGGATTGCTTCAGCCAATACTGGTGAATTTTTTTTCCCTTCTTATATTCTCCACAATGACATGAATAATTATAATTTTATTGAGTGCTGGATCATAATTCAACCTCACTGCTTTACATTGATTAATAATGGTGGTGGTGATGTGGCTTAAAGCTGTTCTAGAACACTCGAGGCAAACTCAAGCCCTTGCCATCACAAAACAGGGTTTTAGAAACTTACGTTTTAGCCGGTTTTCATAGTTGGTCACTTGACTAGATACCCCTAAATTATCGTCCTGTGCTGGCTACCCAGAAACTGGTATACAGTAAGTCTTCGAAGAGCCGCGTCATCATGAAAACGCGTTGTGTGAACATGCACTAAGCGGGGGCTGAGCATGCAGATCATTGGGCTTCGCTCTGGAGTAAAACTTCCGAACCGCTGTGCCACTGACCTTGCTTTAATCCCACCCCAACGTAAGCACACAAACACACACAAACTACGTAATTCTAGACGCACTATTACTACTATAATGAGCCAAACTGTTTGTGTGTAACGCGTGTGACGTCACTGCACTCATTAATATTCATGAGCGGGTGCATTTTTACACTCACGCAGAAGAAGGTCGAGCGGAAAGAAATGTATTTTTTCGCAAATTCGCTTTAAGTTTTAAGTTTTTTTTATTGAAAGTGAATCTAATAAATAATTATACACAGCAACAAAGTGGATTTGGTGTCTTTATTTATTTCTTCAGCACTTCAGACAAAAGGTAAGTCTAATTTATGCTTCTACATTATGGTAAAATAGACATTTCTCGATGATTTTCCAGATATTGTATCGAATTCCAATTTATTTAAACCCCACCGACCGAAAGCAGAAGAGAATCGAGTATCAGAGCAGTGAATTGAACATAGCTTAACAAGACAATACTTGCCACCATCCTTCAAACCCATTGGTGAAAAAGAGCAAAGTTTTTGTTTACATTTACTACTATAATGAGCCAAGAATGTCCGTGTGTCCCGCGCGTGACGTCACTCCACGTCGGCCAGCCCCCCTCAATAATCATGAACAGGTGACGTCCTCCACATGGACCCCTCCCCTCATTAATAAGCATGAGCAGGTGACGTCACTCCACATGGGGGGCCGAGGCGCCTCCTCCCCCCTCCTCGGCGTCAACTCACAACCCTCACTACTACAAACGCAGAACCCTCACGTTACGTGATCTCCGTCACGCTGTTGAGACATCGAAGTAAAAAGGACGTCATGATGAACAAGGGATTATAACCTTTAAATTAAACAGGTCTGTGTCACCGCGCCCTTACAAATTGCACACGCATTGATGCAATGAATATTTCACGTCGCCATCTGCTTTTCGCTTGCAAGTTTCAGATTTACTGCAATACACCCGTCCTTGGACGGGCAAAAGGCGAGTTTTAATATTGCTTTCCCACCTGATGACGGACGCTTGTGTAGCGCCCGAAACGTCGTGATTTATTTTATTTTATACCGACGTGACTTTACCAAAAGAACCAAAGGGTATAGTTATAATATGTTTACGCGAGAACCGGGGGCTCATGGGACCCCAGGGTCTCGCCATAAGGTTCAATTGCAGGACTCAAACTAACACATTACTAAGGACTCAAATAAACACAAGTGAAATAAATAAAGCAGTAGGCACATGGGGGTACATTTTTATACTCAATCCTGCAAAGAGGACCTGCTCTGCCATTATATTACACCCACATTTATTTACATGTTACATGCGTAAAAGGACGTTGAAGATGATCCATTAATGATTAAATAGCTCGGTCATTACCACCGATAAACATAGCAAGATAGCCACTTGAATTGGCTGCTGTAAGTTACTTAAGTTACTTACAGCGGCCATCTGATCGTCAGTGGCGGAACAGCCACTGACGATCAGATGGTCTGCTTGAACAGCGAGCATTGGATTTGGCTGGGGAATTCAAACGGGAATAGGCGGGAGTTTTGTTAAGAATGGATGAGAGAAGGTCCTAGAAGGAGGGGTCGTGAGATAATATAAGAGGCAGGCGAGGAGAGCTTGAAGTCCATTGAAAATCTCCCTACTACAGGTAGCCTGCTGACGGTGTCAGCTGTGAAGCGGTGTGAATAATAAAATCTACTTACGTGCAATGGACTCTTCTACACACGCACAACTACCGTTTTTTCACTGCCTAAAGCAGATCCCGAGCTCAAGCGCCCTCTCCATTGCATCCATCCGCTCTACCAGCCTATACCTGCTCCCAAGAGACTCGAGTGTTGCGTAAGAATTTTACCACCATCATGGAACCTCTCAGCTCCTCTCTGGAGAGCACTCAGATCCAACTGTGGAGCGTGTGACTGTGAGCAACATCAGCAGCTACTAAGATGAGACAGCGAGTAGAGGAGACTTCCATCAGGGTCAGCAGAACCACGGGTGATCTGGCGATACCAGAACCTCCTCCGTGCAGGTGTTGGCTTCTGCAAAGCGAACCTCAGCAAGTCGGTCTATCTCGATTGGGCCCAGAACGTGAATTGGGTCTGTTGTGAAGTGCAGATCATACCTCGCCCATCTGCTGCAGTGTTTTCTGCTAGGAGCCGTGTACAGCCGATGACTAAAGCACCAATACTGGCCGTGCAAGGTCCTGTACCCACAAATGGTAGTGGTTGATTTACGTTGGTCTGATGGACACGACATGATGACCCTAAGCTCACTTACTTTTCTTGACAGTCAATGTGATGTTTGTAACCTCTGTATGCTTCCTATTCATGTGTTCCTATTCCTGTATCTCAGTGGAATTCAGAGCATGCACTTCTTCACATATCTGTGCTCACAGCTTTTGTTTAATTTTAGTTGTCAATGTTCATAATTCTGATTGATTGTCATAGCAATAAAAACTCAATAAAATACCTTTTCTCTGAACACATTATTGGCATTTTGCTGACAAACATTTACGGAAGAGACTTTAAATAAACCTCCACTGTTGGCACAACTAATTATGATATAGAGTAAGTCCACGCTTAACGCGTGGTGTTAACACAATGCGTTTTTCTATAACGTGGTTGTTCCATGAGGGAACACTTTCACGCAACCTGGAACGCCCCCGTTAAAACACAACACGCCCCGTTACATTTAACACGCCGGTTATAATACGGAACGCGCCCATTATTACACGGGACGTGCCCGTTATAACACGGTTTCTGAGCGGTCAACGACGAACTACTTTGAGCTGCGCGGCTGAGCGGTACGATGCAGTAAACGGAATGATACAGCAACGCAGCGGCGTATCCTCAGTTATTTGTCCGGCCATCTCACTGTGTGTGCGTAGTACATCGTATCTTGCCAAAACATTTCAATACATTATTTATGGGGACATTGTTTTTGCCTAATGCGTTTTTCGCTTTGCGTGCCACTTTTCAGGAACACATCAACTGCATGAAACGAGGACTTACTGTACAACATAAAGAACCCACAACACACACATACACCCCTAGAGCAAAAGAAAAATTATTAAAGAGATAAAAGGAACTCCGTGAACATACTGGGGCATTAATAGTACAGCCGAAGCATGCATTTATCAGATTAGGTACACGCCCAATCCCTGAAGACTTACTGCACTTCACTACTTAACCCCACTCCTGCCCTCCAATGCCTTCAGGTGACAGCACCTGGTGAATTTGGCAAAATCCCCCACTCGCCACCATTGAGACACAAGGATGCATTGTCGTTTGCCCGTGTTTGCGGAAGAGATGATGACCGGTAGTCGAGGCTAACGACTGAGTGGCAGCCACAAACGGGAACACGCCCAAGAAGACGTCCACCATGGAGATGAAATGGTGAAATCAGCTCGTGTGAAAAAAGCAACACGGATTGTTGCTCAGTGAATCCGCGAGATGGTCACGGTTTGTGGAAGCTTTCATCCTAGAGTGGCTGAAGATGATTACAATGATTCAAATTCACTGTGTATCCACTTTCAAATGAGCATGTGGCAGTGCTCATTTATTTGCCCATCGTGGAAATTTCAGATTCACATGATGGTCTTTCCAAAACACATTAATCATCAGCGATGATAAATCCAATGCTCAATCCATGAAGGCCTCCCCCAAGCCTTCATGATCATCTGTGTGAGTCTATGGGTCTCTGTGTGAGTCTATGGGTCTGTGTGTGAGTCTATGGGTCTCTGTGTGAGGCTATGGGTCTCTGTGCAAGTTTATGGGTCTCCCTGCGGTGAGTCTAAAAAAAACCCCTCTTATGGATGATATATATTGGTCGCGAAAGCCTACATGTTGAACTTGATTTAATCGATTAAACTCCTCGGTCGATATTCTCTCAGACGCAATCCATCCCTTTGCAGCCACTCCCATCATTATAATTGACTATTGGCCAGAATTCCCTACAGTGGCCCACTTAAAAGGATGTCTAACCTGTGTATATTCTCGTTTCCACGTGTTCATATTTGTCTCTCAATGTAATTCTAAGCATGCATCTCTCCACGCTCTTTCTGCACTCTTGTTTCGTTTTCTTCATTAATGTCCACGTTCGTGACCCATACGTGTGTAGAGAGAATTACGCAGTGCGCAGTTAAGCGGGTGCAACGGAGGGCAAACCGGTGTGCGCGTTACAACGTGAGGTTTGCAGCGACAAGCCGCGAGTAATTAAGGGGAGAAGCGGATGCAACCGAGGTCGAACAGGTGCTACGCTGTGACCGGAGGCTGGCGCCTAGAAGACGGGAGATGGGGGTGATGATAAGAGAGTGGTCTCAAACGTCTGTTAAGGCTATACGGGGGATCTTTGTATTTTTAATTCATGTCCATTGCTTTCATGTGTGTTTAAGAATCTTTATTTATTAATCAGAATATTTGTCCTGGAGAAATCCGATGAGCTATGAATCTCTTTTTCACACATGTCCAATAGTTACTGTGCAATGCACGCAGGTTGCAGTCAGATGCCTGGGCAACAGGTGGGTGGGTGGGCATTCAGAGAGTGCTCGTGAGCATCCGACAGGTGAATGAGCAACATGTCTTTGAGTCTGTTTTCGATTGTCACGGTTGGTTACGTAAGGTGCAAGAGAAGTTCAACATACATACACATACAGCAGGTAAGTGAATGGTAGATGGATAAGTGAGAGAACTCGCAGTACGTGATTTGGCAAACAGGTGAGTGAGGAGTTGGCAAGGCGATTCGATCGCGAGCAGGCGACGGACTGGCAGGTGAGTGAACAAGTGGCAGGTGAGCAATCAGATGGCAGGTGACTCGGGGCGGCAAAGGTGGGAGGGCGAGTCGTGATTACAAGGCGGTTGTGATTACACGCATTCCAGGAATTCCCCACTCAGAGAGGCTATTGCCCCCAGGGGGTTTGAGGTAAGGGGAGGGGAGTTTAGGAGGAGGATTGGTAGGGGGCAGGGGGGGGATGCAGACAGAGGGATGGAGGAGCGTGGTGCCTTCTCTACACCGCACCTTTATGTCACTACAAATGGGTGTTACGAGCAGAGTTAATTCTGTCAATTGAGTCTGTAAATCTTGATGCAAATGACAATAATCATCATCATAGGCTAATCTCTGTGGCTCCAATTCTGCATCAAATTCCACTCTTGTTGACCATAAAAAGCCATCTACGATGGTTCCTTCTAAGAGATGAAACTAAGATATACATTCAGTACATTATGTACTAAAGTTATTATTCTGTGGCATATAAATATACGATAGCAGGTTTCGTGTTTAAAATGTGGGCTCCAGAACGTGTAGCAGTTTTATATAGACTCTTAACTCTCATTCAGTACCGACACTGGACCAACAACTTGAACATCAGAATCAGAATATTTAGACTACATGAGGAATCCGATGAGCTATAAAGCTCTTGTTCACAGATGTTCAGTAGAGGCGGGGGTCAGCTTGTTACAACTGCACCTCCGATTAGCACGGTTGGCTATGTATGGCGCGAAAGAAGTTCAACGTACAACAACAAACGATATAAAAACAAAGGGAGTGTAAGATAGAGAAAAGGGAAGCAAGTCACTAAAATATATATAATTATAAATTGCATAATTACAAAACTGTGCTATACTTAATTCATTAACCCCATTGTCAACCCAAAGAAACCTAAGACGTCCATGAGAATTGTAACAGCTGACAAAGCCGTTGCCATTGCAGCAGCAACGTATTGGAGTAACGTTGTTTTCTTGCTGAACTTCGTTTTAAATATTCCTCCAAATATATCCTGAATTAGAAGATTAGTGCTGCATATAACCACATTTGCCAATGTGATTTGTAACTTTCACCCTGCCCCGTGTGTCGACAGTTCAATTTGAATGTGAAGGACTGTGTTATTTTGCTGTGGTCTGGGATTGTTATTTTGCTGATTCTGATCTAGCTCTCCGACTGATGGGTCACTGTGTGCGATAAGTTGGCGCGCTTCTGGATGGGAAATTAAACGGAGCTCTGCTGAATCGTGAGGGATTGAGGGGAAATGTGCCAAAAGGGACGATGCCAACTGGGTCCAGGAGTTCCTGCCCCGAGGTGGAGTTAGGGTTGTCACCTTTCCAGATTTGACCTGTATTTGTGTGGTGGGAACTTATTTGCACCAAGATCTGCAAGGGAGTTACATCCTGTGGCATTCCTCTAAGACACTTATTGCAGATATAAATTTAAACCACAACCTAGTTGTTGCAGAAGAGTGATGCAGAAGAGCGCAGCCTTGACACAGTATAGCCAAAGAGCCGGGAGGTGTGACAGCGATCTCGGGTATGCAATAGAGGCAGGTTTGCAGTCATTGTGAAACTGCCAGAAGCAGAAGGAGAGTCGGAGCCAGGAGCAAAGACACTCTGGGAAGGTTTTAAGGCAGTTTAAGTTGAGGTAGCAGTAACAGTTGCTGGCCCTAAAATAAGGGAAATTATACGTTGATAGGTGCTCAACATGCCATATTAACCGAAAACCTAAAGTTAATTATGGTTGTCCTACAGTCACTGGTGACTGAGATGAGACCTTAAACTCGCTTCACTTGAGCACTCGGTTCAATCACAGCCGATACCCAATAGTTGCACCTTGATGTTCAGCAGAACTAGCTCAGACTGACAGAGCTCCTCTGAGTCACCGGGCTACCCCGCCTCCGAGGCGTGCAGCACGCGTCGCAGGTAATGACAGGGCTCGGTACAACAAAGTGAGGGTCTCTCTTTGATAGTGGCGGGGAGTGACCACTTCAACCCGAATTCCAGCCTCGGCTCAAGACGACCATGACACGTCATCCATCACGGGGAGGGGCAGCTGGCACTGCCTCAAGGCTCTTGCAAAACTACCTTCAACTCGTCACCAAACCAAGTCGACATCCCTGTTCACATGGAATGCATTCGACTACAGGTGTGACGATTCATCGTTGCTCTTTTCGCAAGTCGACGGATTTTCACGATTTTCGGAGTGATCATTCCCTCAACAATATATGATCTTCATCTCGTGTGTATATTGCGTCTTTTAGAGTGTGCGTGCGTGTGTCATTTGTAACGCTCGTTAATGGAACCTCATTTGTTTAATTTGTTCCATGAGCCAACATAATAATTAATATATTTGTAGCTTCCAGGCTAGACGAGTGCAATTCTCTGTTATTTGGTCTTCCTTCGTCTCTCATCCAACGTGTCCAGTACGTTCAAAACATAGCGACACGACTACTCACTCATTCCCGTAAGCGTCGTCATATTACACCCAAATTTACGCTCCCTTCCTCCACTGGCGACCAATCCAGTCCAGAATCACCTTCAAAATTGCACACCGTTTTCAACATTCTTCACGGGATAGCCCCTGCCTATGTTTCCCCTCTTATTTCAGTTTACTCCCCTTCCCGGGTTCTGCGTTCAGCTTCTCTCGGTCTGCCCTCACCCAAAAAATAAAACTTAAACCCATTGGTAGATCACCTTTCTCACGTGCAGCCACTACAGTCTGGAATAGATTTCCCTCCACACCCGACACATCAACTCCATCACATCATCATTATCCAAATCCGAACTGAATGCCTTTATATTCATCCGGGCTTGTGTGAGAAGTTGGGATCATGGTCTGGGATGTGAGACTTAATGGACTAATTTCTACGTTGTGATCACTCCTCATTGCTTGTGCCTCTTGTTTTGGTGCCATTTCTTGATTTGTTTATTCATTTTTTTCTGAGGGGTTTCATTTGCTCGGTAGTTGCTATAAATAATCGGATTTAAACTTATCTTGCACTGTATATAGTCAACCGTGCTAATCAGAGGTGCGGGGGAAGGACAGCAAACTAAACACAAAAATAAGTTCTCAAGACATGATTTTTCAATAAAGATTTAAAAATTCATAGCTACAGTTTCTTCCTAATATCGGAAGGAAGAGCGTTCCAGATGGCCGAAAAACACTTTTGAAAGTTAGCGATGCAGATACCATCTTTGTTCGATGGTTAGCCAAAAGCTGCTGCTTTGGCTTGAGTTGGTGTAATAATTAGTGTTGCTCCCAAGACAACGTCTGCGACTTAGTTGGACTCACTACACTTTTCAGGCATAAGCAATTAGGAAATAACATTTATGACCCAGGAACAAAAATTGTGTTACATAGTGCTGTCATTCCAGTAATCATGTAATTGCTGCAAGAACGTGGAGTTTCTATCACTAGCCCACTATCTCATTACCTGCTAAAGACATCAGGAATATTGCCCAATGTTTGTCTGAGTCTAAAGAGATTGATCACCATTGTGACTTCAGTCTAAATCCACGTCCACACTCGCTGAGTCTTGCACTGCACGATTGTCAAACAACAATAACCTAAATAATTTACAGCCCTTTGTTAAGCATGTGGGACGAAGGCCTTTCCATTCCATGTCGTTCACGGTGGCTCTTTTGCCCATACTTCACCTCACTGGACAGTGCGGATTGGACAAGAGAAAGAGAGCCAGGATGGGTTAAGATATCGCCCATGTCTAATGTTGCCGCGTTGAATGTTGCAGTTAATGTCGCAGTGCGCTGACCACTGGGCCACCGCTCCACCCCCACGCACGGGTACAGTCTGACGTGGAACACGCATCACCCACCGTCATCACGGGTGGCAGGCATCTGGTGTGCACGTGAATGCTACACAGCGGCGTCTGGGTCGTGGGTGGCCTCGACACCCGCTTGGGCTGCACGCGTGTTACTCCGATGTAGTGTGCAAGTTAAAGTCGACTTTGAATAATAATAACTCGGCCAATAATTTCTCCACGGTCGATAAAATAACCACTGGCTCAGAGCCGGTCTTGCACAGGCGAGATGAGCACAGCATCCAAGTGTGTGAGGCTATAGGGAGATGCTTTCAATTAACTGTTTCAGATTTTTTTCGTGCAGATTTATGCCAGCTGTGATTTTGGTGTAAAATTTGAGTGTTGAGTTTATTTGATTTGTTCCAAGGATGATGGTCCCGTTTAGCCATTTGCCTGGCTATTATAAATAACGAATACGTCCTTAAAGAATATTGCAAAACTTACAAGGTATGTAATGGTCATAAACGAAACACAAGCGAATTTAAACAAAATTGCAAATATAATGAGAGCAAGAGAGCTAGAACAAGTTAGGTACAAGTGCATGTAAGCTCTGTGTTTTTGGTTAATAGAGACATCGAGGGGGAGTGAAGGGAGGGAACCAAGCTGTAGAAGAGCTGCAACTAACTACTCAGTGGCAATATGCCTCACTCAGAGATCAGACATCTGATTAGCATGGTTGGCTACGTACGGTGAAAAAGAAGTTCAACATACATACATATCACCAGCATTGGTTCAAGTGAGCCTGACTGCTGAAGAGACATTGGATGTCAAAATCGGTCTGGAATATTGCTTGTACTGAATCAATGTTGCTGCAATTATGCACTCCCCAGAATGCCGTGTCACCGATGGGATGTGTGAACTATTTTACGTTGATGTGGAGAGACATATATGTGAAGGAGATGTATTATCTGTTTCATTATTTCGTTATTAAGTGTCGGTACAATGCTCAGAGATGGAGGGGCCGTGGCCTGTTTTACGGCCAATTGACCCCTCATGATCCAAGATGACCTTTGACACCGATTGCCAGTGTTAGATGCGTGTGCGCCATGCCCGGGAGTACAACCCAGGGGGTCGGAATCATAAGGCAGCGCACAGACCACTACGCACGCGTTCTCATGACACGCACACAAACACGCACATATAAGGACTGTGCAGTGTTGTTAGCGAGACCCCATTGAGGTCACCGGCACAGAGCACGAAGAAGGGGGGCGGTGCGGAAACATTGACGACACAGCGCCCGACCGCCTTTGTACCCCTCCCTCCCCCGAGGCCTACGAGTAACAGACTGGAAAAGGTACTCGTTTAAGTCCGAGTCGACCAGCGCATCCTTCTCGTCGAGGATGGACAACTGGCCCTGTAGCGCCATTATTCGCAATAGTGCCTTGTACAATAACCGAACATTGCCAACAATGACGAAATGTTGTTGATGTTACTATTTTTACTCTTACGTGGTCAAGAGCTCGATCCACAAGAGTTCAGACGAAGGTTAAATTCACCCCAGCCCAGTCGCGTCGTGCAATTAGCATGAGCCCTGGCGCAAGGAATGAAATAGCCGCTCCCTTCTTCATAGCCGGCACCTGGGCACCTCCGGCCTATGGGCCCGGTGCAGTTGCACCGTCTGCACACTGCTCGGTAGCCCCACCACTCACTGCCCCAGCCCATCCCTGATTAGCCCTGAGTGGTCGTGGCGCTTTGCGGTACTCAACATCGATTGGCCCCTAGGTACCCTTCACTGGCGTGTCACCGCCCGAGGCAGACACTATTCTGAGCAAAGGGCATTTTTTTCTACTGGAAAATACAACTTACGTTTGACTCTCATGTCGTCAGGTCTTTGCAAAGCGTTTTGGAGTTGTTATTTGGAATCGTGATAATCACAGGAAAATAAATGGGCATGGGGAGATACTGACGAATTGGGCTTCAGAAAAATAACAGTTTCAAGAAAAACAACGGGGGGGGGGGGGGGGACGAGCAGAGACAGTTGTGGAGAGCGGCGAGAATCAGCGGAAAGGAGCCACATCCTGGCTCGTGCCGAGCAGTGAGATCAGCCATGTACCCCTTGACCCCACCGGCACAACCATAACTACAACTACCAAAGACAAAGATTCCCAGTATAGCCTTAACAAACTGCAGGAGCAAGTGCTATTCGCGAGCACCTATGAAGGCCAGCACAGCACACGAGAGAGTGGGTGGCCGACATCACACTCGGCCGCCTTTGTCTCCCAAGTGGCAATATTTACATACCACACGAGGTGTAGACATACAATTGCTCAATGGTATTATCCATATCGTCATCAGGTCTATAACAGCAAAAAGGATTGACTCAGTGTTAAATGAATACTGCAGAAGCATTACTGCCTCAAGGCAACCAATGTATTTATCCGTTTCCTCTTGACTGGCATTGCACCCCCATAGATCCTCTGGGAAAGGTTATCTTGCTTTGACTGCCATTGTGTCACCAGTCTCGTCCATCAGCTATCATCAATGTGGCCCACTTACTCTGCTTACGAAGATGAGAAGACAGTGCGTCCCTCTCTCTCTCTCTCCTTTAATGAGTGCCAGCGCTTGATTCAATGTTCTGAACTTACACAGGGTGGATGCCTCACTCGGTGGGTTAATTCCATGGTTTTTTACACACAGGGTAGTACACTGCTTGTTGCGAGAATGCCACAGTAACAGTTGTTGATTTCATGACATGAAATCGAGAGCAATGTTGAAATATACCGGTATCCGCGCCCCAGGGTCGCTGCCTTCGGGCAAGTGAAAATTGTGCGCGGTACAAATTAGCATTGTTCTTATTATCTCTCAAAAACACACATACAGTAGCACGACATATTCATACATCGAAAGAGCTTTTCCCATTCATTTAATATAATAAAAAATCGCTATGTGTTTAAAAGAGTCATTCCAACTCTACTCCTTACCTAAAAATATACACGTAGTTCACAATACAAAAATAATAATAGAGAACATGAATATTAAAACCATTTAATAATAATTTATTTAAAACCAAAAATAATTAACTTTTCAGGGAATTCACCAAAAATCTGCATGTTGCAATGACTGTAAATGTGATGTGGAGGCGTCACTATTACATTGTAGGGAAAGGGTGAAGCTGTCGCGGGAGGATGATGCAGCCGCCCGAGTGCTTTACGTTCGATCATCTCTTGGCGCGTGCCGTGTGAAATTTTGTTCACGCCAAAATTTGATTTCGTTAAACGAAAAGTGTCCATACTTTTTCAATTGTGTTCAGGCAAAATTTTGCAAACCTAAGGTTTGTACATCGAGAGAAGATGAAATAAACCCTGGACCCTCATTTCACCAACCCACACCGAACGCCTCCAATTTGTACCCTGAACACTTGTACCCTGAACACCTCCAACTTGTACCCTGAACACCTCCAACTTGTACCCTGAACACTTCCAACTTGTACCCTGAACACCTTCAACTTGTACCCTGAACACCTCCAACATGTACCCTGAACACCTCCAACTTGTACCCTGAACACCTTCAACTTGTACCCTGAACACTTCCAACTTGTACCCTGAACACCTTCAACTTGTACCCTGAACACCTCCAACTTGTACCCTGAACACCTCCAACTTGTACCCTGAACACCTCCAACTTGTACCCTAAACACCTCCAACTTGTACCCTAAACACCTCCAACTTGTACCCTGAACACCTCCAACTTGTACCCTGAACACCTCCAACTTGTACCCTAAACACCTCCAACTTGTACCCTGAACACCTCCAACTTGTACCCTGAACACCTCCAACTTGTACCATGAACACCTCCAACTTGTACACTGAACACCTCCAACTTGTACCCTAAACACCTCCAACTTGTACCCTGAACACCTCCAACTTGTACCCTGAACACCTCCAACTTGTACCCTGAACACCTCCAACTTGTACCCTGAACACCTCCAACTTGTACCCTGAACACCTCCAACTTGTACCATGAACACCTCCAACTTGTACACTGAACACCTCCAACTTGTACCCTGAACACCTCCAACTTGTACACTGAACACCTCCAACTTGTACCCTGAACACCTCCAACTTGTACCCTGAACACCTCCAACTTGTACCCTGAACACCTCCCACTTGTACCCTGAACACCTCCAACTTGTACCCTGAACACCTCCAACTTGTACCCTGAACACCTGTAACTTGTACCCTGAACACCTCCAACTTGTACACTGAACACCTCCAACTTGTACCATGAACACCTCCAACTTGTACCCTGAACACCTCCAACTTGTACCCTGAACACCTCCAACTTGTACCCTGAACACTGCCAACTTGTACACTGAACACCTCCAACTTGTACACTGAACAGCTCCAACTTGTACCCTGAACACCTCCAACTTGTACCCTGAACACCTCCAACTTGTACCCTGAACACCTCCAACTTGTACCCTAAACACCTCCAACTTGTACCCTGAACACCTCCAACTTGTACCCTGAACACCTCCAACTTGTACCCTGAACACCTCCAACTTGTACCCTGAACACCTCCAACTTGTACCCTGAACACCTCCAACTTGTACCCTGAACACTTCCAACTTGTACACGGAACACTTCCAACTTGTACACTGAACACCTCCAACTTGTACCCTGAACACCTCCAACTTGTACCCTGAACACTTCCAACTTGTACACTGAACACCTCCAACTTGTACACTGAACACTTCCAACTTGTACCCTGAACACCTCCAACTTGTACCCTGAACACCTCCAACTTGTACCCTGAACACTTCCAACTTGTACCCTGAACACCTCCAACTTGTACCCTGAACACTTCCAACTTGTACACTGAACACCTCCAACTTGTACACTGAACACCTCCAACTTGTACCCTGAACACCTCCAACTTGTACCCTGAACACTTCCAACTTGTACCCTGAACACCTCCAACTTGTACCCTGAACACTTCCAACTTGTACACTGAACACCTCCAACTTGTACCCTGAACACCTCCAACTTGTACCCTGAACACCTCCAACTTGTACCCTGAACACTTCCAACTTGTACCCTGAACACCTCCAACTTGTACCCTGAACACTTCCAACTTGTACACTGAACACCTCCAACTTGTACCCTGAACACCTCCAACTTGTACACTGAACACCTCCAACTTGTACCCTGAACACCTCCAACTTGTACACTGAACACCTCCAACTTGTACCCTGAACACTTCCAACTTGTACCCTGAACACCTCCAACTTGTACCCTGAACACTTCCAACTTGTACACTGAACACCTCCAACTTGTACCCTGAACACCTCCAACTTGTACCCTGAACACCTCCAACTTGTACACTGAACACTTCCAACTTGTACACTGAACACTTCCAACTTGTACCCTGAACACTTCCAACTTGTACACTGAACACCTCCAACTTGTACCCTGAACACTTCCAACTTGTACCCTGAACACCTCCAACTTGTACCCTGAACACTTCCAACTTGTACCCTGAACACCTCCAACTTGTACACTGAACACTTCCAACTTGTACCCTGAACACCTCCAACTTGTACCCTGAACACTTCCAACTTGTACCCTGAACACCTCCAACTTGTACACTGAACACTTCCAACTTGTACCCTGAACACTTCCAACTTGTACACTGAACACCTCCAACTTGTACACTAAACATTTCCAACTTGTACCCTGAACACCTCCAACTTGTACCCTGAACACCTCCAACTTGTACACTGAACACTTCCAACTTGTACCCTGAACACTTCCAACTTGTACACTGAACACCTCCAACTTGTACACTGAACACCTACAACTTGTACACTGAACACTTCCAACTTGTACCCTGAACACCTCCAACTTGTACCCTGAACACTTCCAACTTGTACCCTGAACACCTCCAACTTGTACACTGAACACTTCCAACTTGTACCCTGAACACTTCCAACTTGTACACTGAACACCTCCAACTTGTACCCTGAACACCTCCAACTTGTACCCTGAACACCTCCAACTTGTACCCTGAACACCTCCAACTTGTACACTGAACACTGCCAACTTGAACACTTCCAACTTGTACCCTGAACACTTCCAATTTTCTTCACCAAGCCAAGCACTCATTCACAAAAAATGGCCAAACATCCCAATGCAGGACATCCCTTAAAAGTGCCTTGCAACTGTATAGAGGGCATTGTTACTCTCTCAGCAAGAGCAACGACACACTGGTAAGCACAGCGTTGAACAGTGGCACATAACATAGTTTGGGCATAACATAATTTGTTTTAATAATGATATTACTGATATGATCCCATGCATTCCGGGTATGGGTATTATGTACCCTAACCCTAACGTGCCTTCTACCCCCCCACCCCACCATTATCCTCCCCTCTCCACCTCCCGAGCTGCACCCTCCACATCCCCCTCGTTCCACCATTCCCCTCCACACCAACACCACCAACGTCTCCTTGCATCCTGTTATTTCACACTCGTTTTGTTTATAGCCGGCGCGCTTCTGGCCAGGTCCTGAACGATGGAGAAGTTGTGTATGGGAGGGTGCCGGGAAGACAAGGGTAGGGAGCTGTAGTGTAGTGGTTAGCGCTACGCTGCGCTACAAACCTGGCGACCCGGGTTTGATTCCCACTCACCGGTTCCAATAACAGTGACTGTTATTGGAACCGGTCCTGGGCCTCCCCTAGGTCAACTCAGTCTCAAATGAGTACCTTGTGCGATGTGTAATCATCGCCACTAGGGAGACAAAGGCGGCCGGGGTGGTGCTGGCCACCCACCCCCTCGTGTGCTGTTCCGGCCTTCATAGGTGCTACTCGCTAACAGCACTTGCCCCTACAGTCTGTGCAGGCTATACGGGAGATCTTTGTAAGTGGACGCGAGTGTTTGTGGAAGTGTTTGCGAGCTGCTCGCTCGAGACGTTTTCCTTCCCGCTGTCGCGTTCTCCGCAAGATAAATTCACCACAGCCACGACCACCCCCTCCCTCCACCCCACCACCAGCACCACTCAGTCGCAACACCTACGCATCGTCCGTCCATCCACTTATCAACCAACATCCACCCATCGCTCATCCACATCATCCACCATCACAAAGCCTGAACAGACGTTTGCCGCAAGTGCTGTTAGCGAGTGGCACCACCTGTGAAGGCAGACAAGGAATGAGGGGGTGGGGGGGTGGCCGGCACCACGCCCTGGCGTCTTGGTTTCCCTGTGGCGAAGTTTAAAAAAAAAAAATGTTTATTTGAGGCCGAGTCGACCTAGGGGAGGCCCAGGACCGGTTCAAATAATCGACACTGGTGTTGACCGTGAGCAGGAATCGAACCCACGTCGCCGAGTTCGTAGCACAGCGCGCTAACCACTCCCCACATCATCCACCCATCATCCACACATCAAACACAGACCTACGATCTACCCATTATTCACATACCCCATTCACCCCACCCACCGGCCACTTTCCCATCATCTAACCACCCGTCTGCCAACCGCCTTCCACCAATAGTCTATCTCGACGATCTAGCACCTTCATCACCATCAGCTACAACTGCAGTATGTAAACATATTAACAGCGACTTGTAACCAGTGTGTGTTCTCGTAATAAGCACAGCCCCACCACAGGAATGTGGAATTTCAAACACTGCCTTAGGGGTACTGACTGAGATGAATACCACCACAAACATATATACACATCAGCCTGGTAAACACCATTCTCAGCGAGAACAATTCAAATGTAGCATGCAGGAGCATGCAGTGAATTGACAAGTTACTGACAACAATGTGGACGAATTTCTCCATCACAAATGCAGTCTCGCAGTCTCTCTCCTCCGAACGACAATTGGGGCTGCGCCCAACTCGACTAAGAATGGTGGAAACTCCACATTAGCATGGCGGGAAATGCACCAAGCCCATGGCTCTCCCACCCCATTTGGTTGCACTCTGGAGTTCTCTGCCAGACCCCCTTACCCCCCCCCCCCGCGATGCGTCGTGTGTCTTGGCACCGGGTGCAAGGCGCTGCTGCCGCTGTTGTGCTCGGGGTTGAGGGGGGGGGGCGTCTCGTTAAACAACATTTCCGCTCAGACGCGCTCACACAAAGGGAAGAGGCAACGGACGGAGCCGTGCACCTACACAGACACGCGCGTACACACACATACAAAGACAAAGTTCCCCCGTATAGCCTTAACTGCCTTTTTGGGCAAGTGCTTTTAGCGTTCACCTATGAAGGGCATGGCACACGAGGGGATGGAAGGTATCCAGCACCACGTTCGGCCACACCAGGTACTTATTTGAGGCTGAGTCGACCTAGGGGAGGCCCAGGAACGATCCAAATATGAGCCACTGTTATTGTTCGTGAGCAGGAATCGAACTCAGCTCACATGGTTTGTAGCGCAGTGCGCCAACCACTGCGCCACCGCTCCTCATACAACAACAACCGCCGTTCGCCACGAAGTGGTGGTGAGTTCACCACGTCGCTTTGCGCTATGCTAGATAAACGTGAATAGTCAAAGGCCCGCTGGCGGGAGGTTACGGAACAGACCCAGATTGGTTGGCTGACTGAGAGGACTTGCAGATGTACCCCACTGTGCCAACGCTCTGCCTTTAGTCGCCCGGCGCTCCGCTCGTTGTTGTGAGCGTCGCTCCTCTGCCCTGCGTTGTTGCTGGAGGGCGACTTCCTCCAACTCCCCAGCAGTGTCCTTCACGAACCTCCTCCACAGAGGCCGATCTTGACACTGCTGGTACCAGTCATCAGCAAGTCCAATCAGCTCCACGTCCTTGCGAGTGTGTAAGCGTATTTGTACATCTGTGAGTTTGTGTCCATGTGCGAAGATTTGTGGGAGAGTTTACGCATGTCGTATTTTTGTTGCTAATCTGTGTTGGTGTGTTATAACTGGTTTAGGTGCATGTTGTATTCACCTGAAATTAGACCCTTTGAATTGTGCCAGCTGGACTGTTTTTCTGGTGATTATAGAGTTGACGCTCGCATATCCTCAGGCCAGAAGAAATCTGCACTTTGTTCGAGAAGAAAATAAAATTGCAACATCCACACTGCCGTGACTCATGGACATCGATGGGAAGAAAACAAAGTTGATTCTCAGTATATCTGTGAAATGTGTCGTCTGTGTTTGTTTGTGGCTCTTCTTCTGAAAAAAAGAAAGAAGGAGGCATGGACCCCTGGTAGCAAGGTGTGTGAAGCTGTGAGTCCCAGGCTATTGTAGGCTTGCCTCCTCATCATCATGAGGTGTTAATGGTGGTAGCTTAACATCCCTACTGAAGACGGACATTAGTCAAGGGATGCAGGCAAGGCTGATGAGTCGAATTCCTTCCATGATCACCTGTCCTCGGCGATGGCTAAAGTGGCCCCACAGGATAGAGTACTCTTGTTGGGTGATTTAATGCCTAAGTGCGTCATGACACAAGCACCTGGGCAAGAGTAATTGGAAGGCATTGGCCAGATTATCTCAATAACAATGGTAGCAGGCTGCAATACTTTTGCGCAGCCCATGAGCTGGTAATCATCGGTGCATTCACACAACAATGGGTGCACACCAAATCCAAGCAAGAACATCTGTTGGACTATATAAGGGCAGAACAGGAAATGGAGATATCCTGCAAACTGACCATTTGCTTGTTAGCTGTAAGATGCACCTGCCATTCTTCCACTGTGGTGGTGAGTGTCCACCCACAATCGCCTGATCTTGGCTAGCGGATGTAAATTGCAAGAGAATCGCTTGCATCTGGAGTTGGTATCGTCCATACACCCCTGCTCCTGAAGCTGAGGAGAACTCGGTGAGGTTACAACATGGGGTTTATCCAGCTGCTATGGCTTCATTGGGCACGCAAGCCAAATATCCCAGAAACCCAGGCAGAAGGAGGCACTATTTTAGCTCGCTAAGAGACAAGAGCAGGCTCACTCTCACCGTCTGCAACATCCCACATCGGAGAATGACAAGGCTTACCATAGCCTACGCTCGGAGGTTCCCAGAGCCACATGAGTGGCTGGCCGATGTGCCATCTGTGAAAAATTGCTTCACAGCTCATCAGATTTCTGCAGATAAATACAGATTATGATTCCGAATATATGAAATGCGATCCAGAGCCTGAGACCATGTAAAGTGCCGGTCATAGATGACCTCCTAAGAGAAATACTGAGGGAGGGTGGAGATTGTGTGCAGGCTGCCCTATTTGACAAATTTACAACTACCTGAACGACGTGTAGGAAGGATGCCTTGGTGGCTGCACGGATTGCAACTACATTAGCATATCCCTCCTCAGTGTGCAAAAAAGGTCCTGGAAAAGATGATTTACCATCACCTTACCAGGAAAGCTGAGAAGAGTCTTGTGGAGCCCTAATCTGGTTTCAATTTGGGGTTGTACTGCACAGATGCTATATTCTGAATCCATCTGCTTCAGTAGAGGTGTAGAGAATTCAAACAGGACCTACATCTCTTCCTTATTCACCTGGTAAAGGCCTATGATACGATCGATAAGCTAGGGAGGTGTGGGGTCGTCATGCTTTTGGATACCCAACCTCTCTCCTTAGACTCACGAAGGAGCTGCATGGCCAGGAGTCAGAGCCATATCTTGTTCACCTTAGGGTGTGACAGGGATGTCCTCTGTTTCCTACACTATTTAACATATTTGTTGACCACATAGTTCGAGAAGCTTTCGATAGCTGTACCATTTATCCTGGGTTTAACCAGACTGGATTTTGTGAGCAGCTCACATATCCTTGAAAGATCTGGACACAGTCCAATCAGTAATCTCCTCCGGTAGGCGAGGCTACATTGGCTAGGTCATGTAGCTCACATGCCCAGCCACTGCATGCCCAAGCAGCTTCTGTTTGGCTGGATAGACGAGGCTATATGGGTGTGGCACAGGATAGAGAAGAGATGGACCGATGTGGTTCAAAAGGATGTGGCGATGATTGGACTTGCCAATGACTGGTACCAGTGATGCTAAGATCGGCCTCTGTAGCGATGACCACAGGTTGTGAAAGTCTGGTTAATTTGTTCACATTTTAGACTCTGAACTGTTTGTGGAGTGATAATAGCTCAATGTACTTCATATGAGGTGGTAAAAATGCGAGGAAGTAATAATGCGTACAAATTCGCGCCGCCAGATGAATGTGAAGGAAAGCTTCGTGGAGCCTTGAGACCCATCGCCAGAAGGGATCCATATCAGGGTGTTTGGTCAATTCTATTACTAATCGTTTGGCTTCATTCATCTCGCTGTGTGTGCATTTGCGTGATATGAACCATAAATAAAAGTAGACAACCGGAGAGACAGATGCTTAGTACCATCAACGTGAACTCCGAATTCTGGGACCAGACCGATTGTCCAGAGATGTCAACCCCAACTGTGTACACTCTGTTTGTTGGGCTGGTGATTGTCAGAGCTGAATAAACATCACGTTTATTTTATGTAACTATGTGAGAACTCAAGAAACTTGGATGTGTCATTTGCGAGAGTGGCCTCTGCTAGTAGAGGGCTATTATTTCTGTATATAATCCCAATTAATTAATTTGCAGGTTATTTTCGAATGTGGTACACTGTGGGTGGGGACAAACGCTTATAAATTAGTATTTATATTTTCTGTTCAGATGCTGTAATAGGGCGGGCGTATTTGACCATGAAGTTTGTTTGTAAAATAATGTAATCAAGATAAAAACAATTCAATATGTTATCCTCTTTGTCCGTCCACGGCTGGATGGAACTCTCCCCGTGCCATGTGGGATGATGTTTGTTCGACCATACTTCACCAAGCTGGTCAATTTAGGTTGATGAGACGTTGGTAACAGCGCCCGGTCAGGTGAGATATCAGGCACCACTGATGTTGTCTAGCCACTGCGTCCCATACTGTACCACTACTCCTGCAATAATAACGTCCTTAATCTAGGAACTTCTCTTGTATGTATGTATGTGTGTTGAACGTCTTTCCCCACACCTCAGATGAGCCAACCGTGTTCATCTGAGGTGCGGGGGAACAACAACGAACTGAAGACAAAAAGCAATTCGAAAGAAACGAGTTTAAAATTTAGATTCGAAAGTGCATAACTCCAGCGGCTTCAGAATATTGGAAGGAAGAGCGTTCCTGGCAGCCGCAAACGCACATCTGAAAGTGTGCAATGCAGTGGCCGTCTTTGTTCGATAGTTAGCCAAAATACTAATGTTAAGAGGGTCTTGTATTGGAATAGTTGGTCAAGTCCATTGTTGAGTGCTTGGCTTGAAGTATACCGGGCAGTACTCAGAAACCCGCCAGGAATGCGAAGGTTGATGAGTGAAGGCTCTGCACGGGTAGATTCACAAATCCATTGCTGTGCTGTGCCATCCCCTAGCCAGCGTGTGTTCTATGCCCACATGGTTTCCCATTCGAGTATTAACCAGGTCCAACCCTGCTTGGCGTTCGATATTTCTGCCGAGGTTGGAGGCATTCTAAGCGGGGTTACTTGGCCAGAAAGGAGGTCACCGGATCCGTCGCCTTGGCAAGAGTCGCCGCCCCCGGTCGCAATTACCACAGCATTATCCGTCCGGGCGTGTTGGCTCAGCCCCGCGTGGGTAATGATGATGGGGTGCGTCAGCCAGCGCTGGCCAAAATTGGGAGTAGGGTTGCCACCTACCCGGGTATTACCAGACAGTCAGGGATTGGAATTTGTGTTTGGGTGGCAGGAATTGATTTTGTATCAAGATTGTTTTACAATTTATTACAGCGTATTGCAGAGCAATTCGGTCGACCTGAGATAATTGAGAAATGTCACGGGCTCGGTCTACTGTGGAAAATGTGGCAACCCTGAATCGGGAAGACAGAGGGAGATGAATGAGGGTACTCTCTGCACAGTGTGCGTGTGGCCTCACGCCCTCCAGGAGAGCCACATGGAGTCGATGCAATCCACGTGCCCCAAAGCTTTGGAGAACATCCGGATGTCTGGCCTGGCGTGCGCCTTATGGTACGACAATTCCTCGCTGAATGCATGCTGTTCACAAAACGCCTTGTCGCTATCAGGTGGTTCTTCCATTCGGGAACACCTTTCACACAACGCGGAATGCGCCCGTTACAACGCGGCACGTGCCCCCGGTTATCAACAATGAACTACTTTGAGCTGTACGACTAAGCGGTACGATACATTACATGGAATCATATAGTAACACGGTCGTGTACCTTCAGTTATTTGTCCCGCCATGTTACTGTGTGTGTGTACATGGTATCTTGCCAAATTTTATCATTGCATTATTTATGGGGAAATTGTTGTCACTTAACACGTTTTTCACTTAATGCGGCACTTTTCAGGAACACATCTACCGCGTTAAACGAGGACTCATTGTACAGGCATAGGGGGACCTACTGGAGTAGTGGGCGGAGTTTGCAGAGGAGTGTGTGGGGCTTATGCGGAGTGGTGGGGGGCTATTTCTGAAAGCGAGTGGAGCCCACTCACTCCGATGGACGGAGCGAGTAAATTGCATCACATGGTATACCTGTGTATTATATCGTAACCATCATCCATGGTCCATTCACTGCGAGATGAAGACTTCTCGATGCTCCCCACAATGACACGATCCATGGGCTCCATCCCCCAGACATCTTTAACAAACGAAAATACGCCTACATGGCCACAGCAGCTTCCATCATCAACGGCGACAGAGAAGCAGTGAGGAGAATATTTTCATCCCGCACTACAGATAGGTAAAATCGTCTGTCAGTTCGCCCAGCCAGGGCCATCCCCTCGGGGGGACGTGTTGGAAACCCCGAGTGCGCTGCTGATGAAATTCGCAGCGCCCTTCTCTGCATCACATTTGCGTCATGGCAGCCAGGCAAGCCGGCGACACAGGTCCCCGGGCCGACCAGCATCTGCGCGAGGCCACTCTGTCCACAAACAACGGCGCTGCTTAAACCCACACTATTTCACAAATTACTGCTGTCATCCCAAACCTACAGTGACCACCATCATCAAGAGTAGCTGTAACAAGCCGCATCACAACCACCACCAACATGTAAATTAAATCTGATACCACTATGAACACCAAAGACAAAGGTCCCCCGTATAGCCTCAACAGAATTTTGGGGCAAGTACTGTTAGCGAGCACCTATGAAGGCTGGCATGGCACACGAGAGGGTGGGTGGCCAGTACCACGCCCGGCCCCCTCTGTCTCCTTTGTGGCGATGTGTACACACCACATAAGACACTATTTGAGGCTGAGTCGACCGAGGGGAGGCCCAGGACTGGTTCAGATAATCGTCACTAGTGGTGGCCGTGATTGGTAATTGAACTCGGGTCGCCGAGTTCGTCGCGCAGCGCGCTAACTGCAACACTACCGCTCCACACTACACTACCACCACCAGCATCAACACGTCCAGTACTGCATGAGCCACCATCACCACCACCAACCACTACTATAGTAAAACCAGGACAGGTGGTAAAGCTACCACCACGACGCACTACGATCTGGACTCCGTTTTGAACAAGACGTTCCCATTTCAAAGGATTTTACAGGTGAAATATGTTTATACAAATAAATAAGCGTAACAAAAATCATCATCACGACCAGCAGCGGCAACAACTGCCACCTCTCCCTCCCCAGTTCACCTCTCGTAGCGAGGCAGCCCGCGGCATCAGTCGGCGCTCAGATGAAGCGGATTACACGGTGCTTACAGGGGCTGTTAAATCGGGGTTTCGGTTTCACGAGCCTGTGAACCCGAGCCATAACGTGTGTCGTGGTGGGCAGCGTCCTTAATGTACCGTTCATGTGGCAGGAGCCATCAACATCATCATTGCCATCTGTATATACACGCATTCATATAGTTGGCCCAACATCCAAATGTAGGACCGCAGAGCTTGGGCAATTGTTGGCACCAGTCCTGGCCACCTTCCCGCTCGTCTGCGGTTTCCGCGCAAGACAGATTCTACGGCGTTTTGAGGTGTACTTTCTATGTACTTCTTGATGCCATAATGAAACACATTCTTATGTATACGTCACAGTGAGTTTCTACTCAATTGAGCATTGAGGCAGTGTTCATCTCCCGTTTACAGTACTGAGCCAGTGGTGGAAATTCCACACTCCTATGGTAGGGGCGAGTCTATCCACCATGGTACAAAGTCACGTGATTCATCATTTTGATAAAAATTCATTATCATCCCATGAATCGTCATCGTATTCGTGCACACACACGAAGACAAAGACCCCCACCCCCATAGCCTAAGCAGACTGACCAGATAAGTGCTGTTAGCGAACGATAGGGTCGTGGGGTTAGCAATACCCTTGGCCGCCTTTGTCTCCCAGGAGGTTATATTTACATATCGCGCCAGATGCTCATTTGAGGATGGATCGACCTATGCGAGGCCCGGGACTGGTCAATATATCCGTCGCTGACGTTGGCCATGAGCGGGAATCGAACTCGGGTCGCCGGGTTCGTAGCGCAATGCGTAAACCACCACAAAACACGCACACAGGTGCACACGATCACGTGATCGTGCTTCGCCGCTCCCCCAACAAAGCGTGCGTCCCGCACTCGCAGATAATCACTGGGCTTGAAGCAGCACGGAATGTGACCAAATAAATATACCCGGTATTTAGACCCAAACACGGCTGACGCAAAGAAAAATAACATTATTTCAAAAAATATTTTGATCCAATACAAAAAAATGTTTGTGTGACATTAGCCAGACGCGCCCGCAAACAGGCGAACAGCAGACTTTTGATTCGCTCGCCACAAGGCTTAACGACAAGGATGCATTTGTAGCTGGCGTCTTGTCCCTCCTGAGGTGTAGTAAGAGGCGATTCGTGGTGACAAAAAGCTTATCATACCGCCCCCTTCGTAAAAATGTTTTAAAAGTATTTTCACAAATCATCAGCCACACGGCTTTCTGGGGAGTGTAACGTTTCAGCAGCGTTGGTTCAACGCAAGACAAACTCTGGAGCCGTTTCGACATTGAACGTCTCGCGAGCAGTCAGGCTCGCTCGGACCGACCAGCTCTCCTTATGAGCTGACACCGCCAACGTCCCCGGCGGCTTTGACGGCGAACTGAACCGGCTCTCACCCCGATACACTGCCCAGCACGGAGACGCGTCTTGGAAGAGTTTATGCAGTGTAAGATTTACGTGTCAAACTTGGCTTTGCCGCTGTGGAATTTTGCTTCTTCTTTCACTTCTTGCTCACGTCTCTGCAAAGAGAGCCGTGGCTCGGCTCTAAGAGCCGTAGCAGATGGAGAGGCCAGGAGGGAGCAGTTGCGTTTCATGTGCACGTCACCCGGCTTCCATCAATCACGCACTTGCAGGTGTTCGAGACCCTCCCCTCTCTTCCTCCCAAATGCTCCGTCCCCAGCAATCAGCGCTCTCTCCCCATCTCTCCCTGTACTTGAATATTCCTGCCATCCTTCATTCTGTCTCTGCTTCTCATCTCTCGCTGCGCTCTACACACGTTCACGACACTTCTCTTGGTGTGTTTCGCACGTACACAATCAAAAACAAGGTCCCCGTATAACCATAACCAACTCTTGGTGCAAGTGCTGTTAGCGAGCACCTCTGGAGGCCGGCATGGCACACGAGGGGGTGGGTGGCCAACACAACGGCCAGCCGCCTTTGTCTTCCAAGTGCTGATGTTTTACACACCACACCAGAGTTTTCATTTCAGTCTTAGCATACACACATGCACACTCAATCATGCACATACATACTATCACACACGCATACACAAATGCAAACTACGCGCAAATACACATGTACATATTTCCCACACACTTGTGTGTTGATATCAATAAAAATCAGCAAATACAGTAATGCAATTCTAAATTTAAATATATAATTTTCCTCAAAATCATTACCACAACCGCAGATGTGTCACGTCTTTATTTTCTGGTTTGTTACATTTTTTAAGCGTTATTTTAAATTATATTCCAGCTGCATTCCTGGGTGGCATGTGCGGTCTTCGATGTAGAGTTTGGTTCGCGAGAATAAAAACATCTGCTCCTCACAGTTTCCTGGCCAGGATTGATGCAAGTCCTTGGATGTAGGTGAGCACCACGTGTGTGTTTATACTCTTTCTCACACACAGGTCCACGTGTTTATTCCGTTAAATCCAGTGGATGGAGTTGGCGTTTGTAGACCTGATATGCACCACAGCACAACATAATCATTGAGCGCCTTTGTTCAGTGTATTAGTAACGCAATATATAGGCAAAGTGCGGCATTAAGCGAAAACCGCATTAAGCGGGAATTAGTGTTACTGAATGATATTTGCCCATTCCATAGCGGGAGAAAGAACTGAGATGAGGGTATGCCGCCGCGTTACGATATAATTCTGCTGACTAGATCATTCTGCTTACGATATCATTCTGCTCAGCCGCGCAGCTCAAGAAAGCAGTTTGTCGTCGACCGCTCAGAGTGCTCGTTATCACAACGGTGCACATTCCACGTTATAACCGGCGCGTTCCACGTTGTGGGAAAAGTGTTCCAAAATGTAAGAACCGCGTTATAACGAAAATGCGTTGTGTGAACATGCGTTAAGCGAGGGCTAACCTATATTACGTGAATTTGCCAGGCATTGTTATCTAAGTTATACACGTCATCCTGGACATGCTTGGTTTAATCAAGAATGCGGTAACGTTGTAAACATTTCCCAATCCATGGCTGGATGATATCCACACCTCACAATTTTAGATGTAGGAGTTGTTGTTGTTGTTGTTGTTTGTATGCATGTTAAATTTTTACTTAAAACTTTCGTGACTGCAGGAATTCTTATTCTATGGTTCTTTCAGTAAAGTCACGTAAATAGAAAAAAATAAAAAAATAATAAAGTGATTACAAATATCACGACGTTTCGATGTTGTTGCACCGTCAGTAACCAACCGTGCTACTCAACTGTGGGAATCATACTTCACCACGCTGGTCAGTGCAGTTTGAAGGGTGTGGGTGGGTGGCAAAACCGGTTGAGACATCGTTCGCCACGGTTATCCTTTTGCCGGAATCTCCGAGCTAATAGTGCAGTGCCTTAACTACTGCGCCACCGCTCCACCTAAAATAAAGCACAATTATAATAATTATTCTAGAACCAGCAGCTCCTCGATCAGCTCAGTGGTGGCTATATCTCCACGCAAACGAACAAACCGCAGTGAATCCCTCGCTCACCCACCAGTCTGAGCTCGGTCTCCAGTTCCCATGCCACCCACCACCCCTCCACCTACTTCCAAAGATCCCTCATCGCCTCAACAGACTTGTGAGGCAAGTGCTGTTAGCGAGGACCTATGAAGGCCGGCCCGGGACGCGAGGGAGTTGGGTGGACAGCACCAGGCCCGTTCGCATTTGTCTCCCCAGTAGTGATGTTTAAACAACGCACAAATACCAATTTGAGGCTGAGTCGGCCTAGGGGAGGCCCAGGACCGGTTCAGAAAATCGTCACTGGTGCCCGTGTGCGGGAATCGAACTCGAGTCGCCGGGTTAGTAGAGCAAGCGCGCGAACCGCTACACCCCCACCCATCCACACCCACCCATCCACACCCACCCACACCCAACACCCACCCACACCCATCCACCCTCACCCACCCCCACCCAACACCCACCCACACCCACCCGCACCCCCACCCACCCGCACCCACACCCAACACACCCACCCACGACCACCCTCACCCATACCCACCCACACCCACCCACGACCACCCTCACCCATACCCACTCCCACCCACGACCACCCATACCCACCCACACCCACCCACGACCACCCTCACCCATACCCACCCACTCCCACCCACGACCACCCATACCCACCCACACCCACCCTCACCCATACCCACTCCCACCCACCCTCACCCATACCCACCCACTCCCACCCACGACCACCCTCACCCATACCCACCCACACCCACCCACGACCACCCTCACCCATACCCACCCACGACCACCCACGCACCACCATCGGTAGCAGCATCACGAAGCTCTTCGCGATGCGCTCTCTCCCTACCCCCGGTGCTGTGATTGGTCGTTTGCGTGTGACGTGCGTCGCTTAAAAGCCGGCGAGCTGCCCGCCACGCGCGGATTAGAAGCGGGAGAGCTGCGCGCTCCGCCACCGGAGGGAGCTGCTCGGCGTTACAGGCGGCAGCGGCAACGGCGGCGACAGCGGCGACAGCGGCATTCGCAACGCGAACATCAGCAGCGGCACCAGCGACACCAGCAGACGCATCATCTTCAGAACCGACAGCAGGATCCTTATCAGCAGCGACAACAACACGCGCTATCACCAGCTATCAGCAGCTGTCAGCAACAACAACAGCAGCTATCACCAGCTATCAGCAACAACAGCAGCTGTCAGCAACAACAGCAGCAGCTATCATCAGCAGCAACAACAGCAGCTATCACCAGCTATCAGCAACAACAGCAGCTGTCAGCAACAACAACAGCAGCTATCATCAGCAGCAACAACAGCAGCTATCACCAGCTATCAGCAACAACAGCAGCTGTCAGCAACAACAACAGCAGCAACAACAGCTATCAGCAGCAACAACAACAGCAGCTATCAGCAACAACAGCAGCTATCAGCAACAACAGCAGCTATCAGCAGCAACAACACCAGCTATCAGCAGCAACAACAACAACAGCTAACAGCAGCAGCTATCAACAGCAGCAACAACAGCAGCTATCAGCAACAACACCAGCAGCTATCAGCAACAACACCAGCTATCAGCAACAACAACAGTAGCTATCAGCAGCAACAACAACAGCTAACAGCAGCAGCTATCAACAGCAGCTAACAGCAACAACAACAGCAGCAACAGCAGCTATCAGCAGCAACAACACCAGCTATCAGCAACAACAGCAGCTATCAGCAACAACAACAACAACAGCAGTTATCAGCAACAACAACAGCAGTTATCAGCAACAACAACAGCTATCAAAAACAGCAGCTATCAGCAATAAAAACACACCAGCTATCAGCAGCAGCAGCTATCAGCAACAACAACAGCTATCAGCAACAACAGCTATCAGCAACAACAACAGCTATCAGCAACAACAACAACAACAGCTATCAGCAACAACAGCTATCAAAAACACCAGCTATCAGCAACAACACCAGCTATCAGCAACAACAACAACAGCTATCAGCAACAACAGCTATCAGCAACAACAACACCAGCTATCAGCAACAACAACAACACCAGCTATCAGCAACAACAGCTATCAGCAACAACAACACCAGCTATCAGCAACAACAACAGCTATCAGCAACAACAACAACAACAGCTATCAAAAACACCAGCTATCAGCAACAACACCAGGTATCAGCAACAACACCAGCTATCAGCAACAACAACAACAGCTATCAGCAACACCAGCTATCAGCAACAACAACAGCTATCAGCAGCAGCAGCTATCAGCGGCAGCAGTCCGCAGCAGCTGTGCCCTGCGGTGGCGGCATCCGTGCAGAGGAGTTTCGCTCGGAAGAGATCACGAAGATCGCTCGACTGCGACACATGGATGCGTTACGTCCTTCTCGAGCTTAAGAGAGTTGAGTTTCCTTTCACAGAGACGATTAGCAACGACCTGTAGAAGCAGCAAGCACGCGGCTGCACAGCACCATTCGTCTTCAGGAATTCTCCATCGCGAGGGGGCCGCGTTCGCGTTGCGGCACAACGCACCTCGGGCAGCTTCTGGGCGAGTTGAAGACCAACAGGGAATAATACTAATAATAATGATGACTCGGGTCACGATTCGGATCGAACGAGAGACACGGAGATGAAAGCGACGCATGAACTGCATCTTCACTTTACCCGGAGGGCGACCGAGAGGGAAGTCGGGCACAGGTCGAGGAATTTGTCTCATCAGGGAATCATTGATCGCTGCCGTTGTATTATTCTTACAGCGGCTGAGTGATTTTCTTCTTGCGTACATAAGTCTCAAACACGCACACATACGCGTTTATAAACATACACACACGGCCGCACACAGACACACGCACACACAGACCAGCGCGCGCACAGATGTATGTTGAACTTCTTTCGCGCCGTACGTAACCAATCGTGCTAATCGGAAGTGCGGGGGAAGGACAACTAAATATGATAAAGCAGGTCTAGAGGAATGAGTTTTCAATTTAGATGTAACAACAAAGACACGTATCTAACATTGATCCCTCACCAGTTGCAAGAGCACTCATTGCCGTGAGCGCACACCTCTTAGGGCGGCCGAAACGTCTCTCCCCCCGGCACACGCAAAGCACACGGCTCCGACACTGACACGGTCGCACGCACGCCGCCCCCCTAACAGACGTGACCCCGTTCGCCCGTGAAGAACAAAGGTGGAGCGGAGAAGGCGGTGGAAGAGTCACGCGCGAGGGAGGCAGTCCGACACCACAGCAGCCACCGCGCGCCCCCCGCGACCGCCGTCGAGCCGTGACCCCCCCCCCCCCCCGGGTGGCCGTGACCCCCCCCCCCCCCCGGGTGGCCGTGACCCCCCCCCGGGTGGCCGTGACCCCCCCCCGGGTGGCCGTGACCCCCCCCGGGTGGCCGTGACCCCCCCCGGGTGGCCACTCGCGCCCCCCCCCCCCCGTGCACGATGCGCGATTGCGGGGCGGTCTGTCCCACCGCTCCCAGCCCACCATGATCGCAGGTGAAGCAGCCGCTCTCGTCATCACAGCCGCGCTGCTTCACCTGGCCGCACCGCACGGAGGCTTTGGAGGAGGAGGAGGCGGCGGCGGCGGCTTCGGTGCTGCTGCTGCTGCTGCAAGAGGATTTGGAAGCGCCGGGGCGAGAGAAGCAGCGATCGGAAGCGTCGGAGGAGGAGGAGGATCCGAGGGAGGCGCAGACCTCCTCCTGGCAGGACCGTCTCCGGCGACGACGCTCGGCCGCGATGGCGAGGGGGGAGCGCCGAGCGGGAGCTCGCGGCGGCTGCTGCTGGGGGAGCTCGAGGGGAGGCTGCTCGGGGTTTTCGGGCTGCGGAGGCGACCCCGGCCCGGCGCGGGGGTCGCGGTGCCCCCCTACCTCGTGCAGCTCTACCGCGCCCAGCAGCAGCAGCAGCGCGCGGGGCGCGGGGGCGGCCCCCGACGGCGGCGATGGGCCCGGGCAGACGAGGAGCGTGTGGGCGAGGTGGATGTCGAGGAGGAGGAGGTCGCATTCCCACGGCAAGCGCAAGGGAGAGCAAACACCGTCCGAGGGTTTCATCACGACGGTGAGTGCCAATGAAGTCGCCCCCCCCCCCCTGGGGAACGACTCGAGTCGGGGGGCTGATGGCGACGTGCTCACGTGTTGGCCGACGTCCTCGCGGGAAGGGGATCCATTGTTGAGGTTGGAATGCGGCACCTTTTTCAGAGTTCACATCCTCACTTGGGTTTGCAAGTTTACGGTGGTGATTGTCAGAGGGAAAGGTCACGTGCGGCGTTTGTGTAGCCGATCAGCCGTTCTTTGGGGCAAAGTAGCACATCGAATGCGAGTGAGCAAGCGAGTGTGAATGTGTTCTATTGTGTTGTGTGAATGTGTTGTGTGCGAGTGCCGGGGTGAGTGTGCACTGCGATACGAACCCGGCGACCAGAGTTCGATTCCCACTCATAGCCAACACCAGTGACAGCGATTATTTGAACCGTTCCTGGGCCTCTCCTAGGTCGACTCGGCCTCAAATGAGTACCTGGTGCAGTGTAAAAATAATCGCCACTAGGGAGACAAAGGCGGCCGAGCGTGGTGCTGGCCACCCACCTCATGTGCCGTCCATCTGCATATCGCTGTGTGGAAGCTACCTGGCCTGTCACTCCACACAAAGCTCCGGTCTTCTCGGCCACAGTTATGCCGTCCCTTTTCATTGCTTACGAATTGTGGAGCCTTCTGATTGAGTATTTGCGCCGGTTTGAAATTGTATTATGTGGGGGGTTTACAGATCCTTGAAGGATCTCGACACAGTCCCATCGGTAAGCTCCTCCGTTGGGCAAGGCTGCGTTCGCTGGGTCATGTAGCCCGCATGCCCAGCCACCGCATGCCCAAGCAGCTTCTATTCGGCCGGATCGAGGGGGCTTAAACGGGCGCGGCACGGGCTAGAGAAGAGATGGAGTGATGTGGTACAGGAGGATGTGGAGCTGAGTGGACTTGCCGATGACCGGTACCAGCGGTGTCAAGATCGGCCTCTGTGGAGGAGGCTCGTGAAGGACGCTGCTGGGCAGTTGGAGGCAGTCGCCCTCCAACAACAACGGAGGGCGGAGGAGCGACGCTCACAACAACGAGCGGAGCGCCGGGTGGCTAAAGCACAGCAAGTTGACACAGTAGGGGGCACAGGTGGTGCATCAGCCAGTCATCTCAATCAGTCGACCCATGGCACCTAGGTCTGGCAGCAGGCGTTCGACACTTCACGTAACCTCAACGTGCACCTAGCCTGGCACAAGCGCCGTGGATGACGTCACCGCCACTTTGGCGAATGGCGGTTGTTGTTGCGGTGTGTATTGTGCTTGACTGCGTGCGCGCCTGAGAGCGTGTGAGTTTAGCGCGCTGCGCTACGAACCGGGCCACTGAGTTCGATTCCCGCCCCACGGCCAACACCAGTGACAGCGATCATTTGAACCGGTCCTGAGCCTCCCCTAGGTCGACTCAGCCTCAAATGAGTACCTGGTGCAGTGTGCAAAAATAATCGCCACTGGGGAGACAAAGGCGGCCGGGCGTGGTGCTGGCCACCCACCCTCTCGTGTACCGTGGCGGCCTTCATAAGTGTGCGCTAACAGAACTAGCCCCAACATTCTGTTACAGGCTATACGGGGGGTCGTGTTTGTCTTGTGTGCGTGTGTTTCTCTTTGTCCAGGTGCAGTGGAGCGGTAGTGTAGTTCTTAGCGCTCTGCGCTCCGAACCCGGCGAAACGAGTTCAGTTCCCGCTCACGGCTAACATCAGTGTAGCAAATATCTGAACCGTTTCTGGATCTCCCCTACGTCGACTCAGCCTCAAAGTATTACCTTGCGCAGTGTTTAAACACGGGAACTGGAGAGACAAAGACTGTCGGGCGTGGTGTTGGCCACACCACCCCTTCGTGTGACTTGCCGGCCTTCATAGATACTCCCTGATAGCACTTGCCCCAAACATCTGTTAGAGACTACACGGGGGACATTGTGTTTGTGTGTGGCGACTGCAAGGACACGAGCCGTTGTTTCAATGTCTCGCTATGAATGGAGCTGCCCGTATCCTTTTGAATGCCTCTGGTTTTGAATGCCTCTGAAGTTTTATCTACGTGGCGTGGTTCTCCTATGGGAAGCCAACGCTGTTTGCCGTCTCTCACCTTCAAATGGATGTTCACGTTAGGAGCGACTCCAATAGAGTAACCGTAGCAATTAACAATATTTTATCGTTACGATTTGATATGTTTTTACATATATCAAGATAACCTACGACCAAAGCATCATGAATGCGGCCGCGTTTCGTCTGATGTCAAACGGTAAGATATTTATATGGGCGACCACCGTTTGTAACCGGTGTTATAGGCCGCGGGGCTACGTGGCGGGTAACAGAGGGCAGTGCAGAAGGCCAAAAGTTCTCATTGAACGCTGAGCAGACGTAGGTGAGGTCCTAGATATTCGCTACGAAATGTTAGCCATAAATGGGATTGAACGCCAGTCGCTGGGTTTGTAGCGCAGTTCCCGAACCACGACACAGCCGCTACCAACTACTGACACAACACTGATGTGTACTCATGTTTCCAAGCACTCATTCACTCTGAGTGGCAGTGACATCACCAAGACGCTTGTGCCAGCCTAGGTGCACCCTGAGGCCACGTAAAGTGTCAAAAGCATTGCTGGCAGAAGGTCATGGGACAGATCCAGGTGTTATGGGTGACTGGCGGGGATGACGGCAGATGCAACACACCGGGGTTCCACATCCACAACAGTCCACACACACACGCGAGCACACAGAAACATACCGAGTCGCCCAAAGACAAAGATCCCCCAATTGGCGTTGAAAGGCTGTAGGGGCAAGTGCTGTTAGCGAGCTCCGATAAAGGCCGGCACTGAACATGAGGGGGTGGGTGGCCAACACCACGCCTGGCCGCCTTTGTCTCCCTAGTGGCGATGTTTACACATCGCACCAGGTACTAATTTGAGGCTGAGTCGACCTAGGGTTAGTCCAGGACCGGTTCCGATAATCGTCACTGATGTTGGCCGTGAGCGGGAATCGAACCCGCGTCGCCAGGTTTATCGCGCAGCACGCTGACCGCTACACTACCGCTCCCCACACACACAAACAGCTCACACACACAAACAGCCCACACACACACGTGCACACACACAAACAAACAGCCCACACACACACGTGCACACACACAAACAGCCCACACACACACGTGCACACACACAAACAGCCCACACACACACGTGCACACAAACAAACAACCCACACACACACGTGCACACACACAAACAGCCCACACACACAAACAGCCCACACACACACGTGCACACACACAAACAACCCACACACACACGTGCACACACACAAACAGCCCACACACACACGTGCGCACACACAAACAGCCCACACAGACACGTGCGCACACACTGAGCCATGTCAGGCGTGACAAAAATGTGCACGGTTCCCCCATTCAAGTTCGCGGTCCAAAAATTAATAAATCCTTTCACGGCTGCGGTCTTGTACAATCTAGCATCCCAAACGAGAGGCGTAGAAATTCCACATTTCTATGGCTGGAACCAACCTCTATAGACTTTCCACAAAGTGTACTCATTTTTTATTTTAAATAACTCCTTCCCCCGTCCCGATTGGGATTTAAACTCGTGTTGCCAAATCAAGTGCTCTGATCACAGAAAGCAACCTGATATAACACAACTGACATTAGTTTAAACGCAGGTGGGTGTTGTGTTGGAATCGCAGTTAACACCAATTCCTGGTCATGATACACAACATCATCATGGCATTTGAAACCCTTATTCTTAGGTTTTTTCGATAAAGTCACGTAGGTAAAAAATTAAAATTAATAAAAGTAAAATAAAATAAAAATCACGACGTTTCGGAGGCAACACAAGCTTCCGTCTTCAGGTGGAACCTAAGAATATGAATCCTTGCAGTCATGAAAGCTTCAAATCTAGAATTTGAAACCCTCTTCTAGGTTGACTCAACCTAAAACGAGTAGCTGGCTTTACGGGGTTATCAGAAACAGCGAGACAATGCATGGATGGGGCCACACCATGCATGGATGGTGTGGCCCCATCCGCCCTCTTTAAAACATTAATGGTTAAATGTTTCACTAAGGGTCCACCCAGTCTAGAATGGGGCACCTCCCTCTGTGTGTGTATGTCCACACACACCTCAGATTATCACGGTTGGCAACATGTGGTGAGAAAGAAGTTCAACATACATGCACACATTGCCATTGGTGAGCTCCTCCGATAGGCGAGGCTGCGTTGGCTGGGTCACGTAGCCCGTTAACGCATGCTCAAGCAACTTTTATTTTCCCGGATATAAGGGGATAAACAGACTCGAGAAGAGATGGGCTGATGTGGAGGACGTGGAGCTGATTGGACTTGGTGTCAAGATCGTGCTCTATGGAGGAGGCTTGTGAAGGACGCTACTCGGCAGTTGGAGGCAGTCGCCCTCCAGCAACAATAGAGGGCAGAGGAGCGACACTCACAACAACGAGCGGAGTGCTCGGCTGCTAAAACACAGCAAGTCCGCAAAGTGAGGTGTGCAGGTGGTGCATCAGCAAGTCACCTGTCGATCAGTTATATAATTAGAGGCTTGCCACGTGGCCTCGTGCCAGTGACACTTCCATAATTCACATGGCCTGAAAGTGCACCTAGCTTGGCACAAATAAGTGAAGGCACAATTACTCAAAGGTTGTTGTTATTGTTTTGCATGTACCCAGAGTCTACGGATAAGCTCTCGCTTGGGGAGAGCACGGAAGACGGAACAACGTGGCACTTCCTCTTCAATCTCTCGTCCATCCCGGACTCTGAGGAGGTGACTGCGGCTGAACTGCGCGTGCACCACACACGCGTGCACAGCCCATGTCCCTCATCCTCGCCGGCATGCGAGTCGGCCCCTCGGCTGGAGCGCATCAACGTGTACGAGGTGGTGGCGCCGCCATCGTCGGGCGCCGCCTGCCGGCTGCTGGACACTCGCGTGGTGCGCGCAAACGAGTCGCGCTGGGAAGCGTTCGACGTGAGCCCCGCCGTGTCGCGCTGGACCCGGGGCTCCGCGCCTAACCGGGGCTTCGCGGTCGAGGTGCTGCCCGTCCGGGGGCCGCGTGGCGGGGGGGCCGCCGACGGCGTGCCCGGCGAGGCGACGCCCGCGCGGCCCCGCTCGGGCATCGCCTCGCCCTTTCCGGGCGACGGGAGCCGCCGGACCGAGCCGAGGCCGCTCCTCGTCACTTTTGGCAGCGACGGCCGGGCCCCGTTCGCGCCTCGGGGCCGCGCGAGGAGGGGCGCCGGCGGGGCCCCGAGGCAGGCGGCACTCAGGGCTAGGCGCAAGCCGCGCCACGGCTGCAGGCGCCACGCGCTCTACGTCGACTTCCGCGAGGTAGGCTGGAACGACTGGATCGTGGCGCCGCCCGGGTACCACGCCTACTTCTGCCACGGCGAGTGCCCCTTCCCTCTGGCCGACCACCTCAACTCGACGAACCACGCTATCGTGCAGACGCTCGTCAACTCGGTGAACGCGAGCATCCCTCGCGCCTGCTGCGTGCCCACGGAGCTCAGTCCCATCTCCATGCTCTACCTGGACGAGTACGGCAAGGTGGTGCTCAAGAACTACCAGGACATGGTGGTGGAGGGCTGTGGCTGCCGCTAAACGGCGCCGTCAATGCGAGAATCGGCCCAAGTGTGGAGAGGGGCGACGCGGCGATGGCAGGCGCGGGGTAAGAGCTCATCATCACGTGACCTGACCCCATCCCTGACCCTAACAACTTCGCCGATCGGACATCAGCACGGGCGCTATTCCTGACCACGGCCCTAACCTTGCTCCAATCATCCCCGATGCTTTGAAATGAGTTTTACCTTCGGGGGCCCGATTTTCAATTTGACTAGAGTGAGATAATTGCATGAAATGTTGGCGACGTCTTTGCCACGATGGGACACGTGCCAGGGCACCGCTGGCGTGCCGCAGTGCGTTCCGACGCGAGGTGTGAACACGACTCGTGGCGCTGGCAGTGATCGTGCAGCAGGGTCCGCTCTCATCTCGGAAGGAATGGAGTAAAACGTGACGACGTAAACAGAAGGAACATCCTGGTCGGGCTCTCTGCTTTGGGAAGCACCACTGCATTTTTTTTCCACGAAGTATTGCCGTGAAATCGGGGTGGTTGGTGAAGAAATGGCGACTCCACAAAGAGCCCCGGGTGGCACGCCAGGCGAAGAGAACCAACGCCGTGCGGCACAAACGACTCTCGCTATGGAACTTTCTTCCAATCTGTATTTATACAAAAACTAAATATACTGGATGGTCATGAACAATTGTTTTCCTAAATGATTAAATATTTATATAACTAATGAAACAAAGTCCACACAACAAATACGTTCTGCACACGAACATTTTACCTGCATTAATTTTATAATGAAACGTTGGGTTATTATCGTTATATTATATAAACTACAATGATCACAAAGTTTAAAATCCTTTATATATTTATTGTTATATGCATTGATATATCAGCACACATGTCTGTATTTATATATTTAGCTATAATGGAAATGTGAATTTAACGTTTTTACAAATCTGCTGTGGATTCATTTTTGTTTGCACCATGAGGCCAGGATTCGTGCAAATGCATAAACCAAATACATATATTCCCCAATATTAGCCTTAACAGGCTTTTGGGGCAGGTGCTGTTAGCCGGGAGCAGCTATAAAGGCCAGAACGGCACACCTTTGTCTCTGAGCGGCGTTGTTTACACACCGCACCAGGTACTCATGTGGGGCCGAGTCGACCTAGGGGAGGCCAAGGACCGGTTCAGATAATCGTCACTGGTGTTGGCCATGATCGGGAATCAAACTTGGGTGGCTGGGTTTATAGTGCAGCGTGCTAATCACGGCGCCACATCCCCCACACTCTCACATTCACACGTGGATATGGACCCACACTAGGTGCTCAATCAAGGCACAATGCCTTCACTGCACACAAATTTGCATTGCCACGCACCCCCGCCATCCAAAGTCCAGTCCCATTTAGCAGAAAATCAGAAGATGTGCCACCATCGCACGGCCTTGAACCATTTCACTGAAAGTGTCTCTCCATTCTTCCACCGTCAGGAGTTATTTTGACGCCCTGGCGAAGTAGTTTTCGAGTGCACAGGGCACAAAATTGGAAAAACGCAATTCATGAAAGTGGAAATTTATTCACACGTGTGCCTGCGATGTCTCACGCACGCGCGCACGCAAGCACACAAGAATTATTATGGTCTGTGGATAATTATGAGAGATGCCCCCAGTGGTTGCTCGTGTTGGCGTGGTTGTGATGCGTGCACTCGTGTGTGCGGGTGGCCCCACAGAACTTAGCCTGGGAGTCAGACACCCATCCACCACCACCATCGTTACTCGGTCACCTCCACGCCCACTCCCCACAACCACGGCTGCGTCACGATGCCCACGTTCTCTCCACCCGCCTTCACACCCCCCCCCCACCCGCTTCTCAGAGTAGTGACCTCCAGCTGAGAATCCGTAGATTCCAATCTTACTCCATATTCTTCATCCTGAGGATTCAAGTTAATGTGCGGGCCTTGTGCATGAGGCCATCGCAGTTCACTTACCATGGATATATCTGTGCAGCCCTTAAGGCGATCTCAGTGTTACAATGATACGTAACTTGATTTTATTAAACCATTACTTACAATCGTGTCTCATGATGCGGCACACACTGGGCCATAGGTGCTGTGATATTATCTGAGAGACATTGATGAAACACGTGCCTTCCCCCCAATGTTATCTCGATTGTGCTATTGGTATCCCGGCATGAGACAAAATAACCATTCAGATCACTCACAGAACAGTGCTGCAACCTTTTGTGTTTACCCACGGAATAATAATGGCCCACGGAAGTGGATATTACAGAGTTACCTCCTAGATGCCTTTACGTGACCTCTCGTTTACACAGCAGAGGCAGAACTTTGTTTTCATAATTCATTTGCTTCGGAAAAAAGTCAAAATACACGTTGCTGACGAGAGCATGACTCTACTACTTCTTAGCCAGAAGTCGCGTTGTCATGTGCCGTGGGGATTGCTCAAACTTTCTCATTCACGCGTCTCCATTACGTGTCTCTCCTCCCATCACACCGACCCCGGTGAAATAATTGGATGAACTAGCAACCTACCAAAATATCTAGTTTACCAGTCAAACCTCCCACATTTCATAATGTAAAGATCAAATCAATATTCACCCTTGGTCAATCCACGTCGAGATGCTGATCTCACCACGCCATGTGGACTATGGGTGTTGTTTGACTAGACAGAGCTCACCACGCTAGTCCACGTGGGTGCGCGTGGTGCGATAACCACTGTGCCACTGCTCCCTACGTGAACAAAGATAAAGATCCCCTTAAAGCCTTACACAGACTGTTGGGGTATGGCACACAAGGGGTGGGTGGCCAAGCACCATGTCTTCCCAATGCTGATATTTATACATCGCACCGGATACTCATTTAAGGCTGAGTCGACATAGGGGACGCCCGGGATTGCTTCAAACATTCACGAGTGTTCGCTGTGAGCGGGAATCGAACTTGGGTGGCCGGATTCATAGCGCGGCAGGCTAACCGCTGCCCTGCCACTTCCCCATACACAAACGCGCACTTGCCTAATGACACACACACAAGCAGCGGTGACACGACACACGCCCTGTGGTTTGCGCCGCGCCGGGGTGAGGCGGCTGGTTTAACAGCCTTGCTCTCGTTATGGGTCCCTTGAGGGAGCGGATGATGCCGGAGTGAGTGGGCGGTGGCGGTGATGGTTGGTGAGGGGTGAGTGGTGGTCAGAGGAGAGAGACGCTGGAGAGAGAGAGAGCGAGCGAAAGATTGGAATGTGTGCGCACATTGCGCGGACTAAACAGCTCCGTTCTACCCCTCTCGGCCCCCTGATCCCCCCCGAGGCGAGGCAGCCTGCCCGGGCTGGGACCAACTCAGAGCAGAACCCTCCCAGGGTGCCCCCACCACCCCCGTCATGGAGCTTACATCACCAGGGCACGCACCGGGCTACACGAGAACACACGCCCACACACACCGGACTCGATACAAGTATATACACACACGTCCACACACACCGGGCTGTATGCCGTAGTGGGGTTTAACAACTGCAGCCGTCGTTCACCACTAAGTGACGTAGGCGTCCCCACAATGCTTGTGCCAAGCTAGGTGCACCTTGAGGTAACGTGAAGTGTCGAAGGCTCTCTGCTGCCAGGAGGTCACAGGACAGACCCAGGTGCTATGGGTCATCTCAGGCAGTGAGGTTGAGATGACTGACATGCCATCACGTGCGCCCCACGGTGCCACCTCTGTTTCGCTGGATAGAGAGGGGTAAATAGGCGTGACACGGGCTGAAGAAACGATGGGCCCTAGTACAGGAGGATGTGGAGCTGTTTGGACTTGCCGATAACTGGTATCAGCGGAGTCAAGATCGGCCTGCAGGAGGCTCGTGAAGGATGCTCCTGGGAACTTGAAGGCAGTCAGCCTCCAACAACAACGGAGGGCAGAGGAGCGACGCTCACGAGTGGTGAGCCAGTCTCTGCACTGCTCTGCAAGAGATCCAAATTGATTCTTCGTCTCATGACATGACACCGATAAGGCCATCAAGATAAGATTTTGAATGTCTATCGTTAAACACGTACAATTCATGAGAACAGGAACACAGCAGCAAAAGCAACACGGATGTGCCGCTGGGCAGGCACGCTGCGTGGTCGCATTGGGCAGGTCTGGGCTGTGCTGGCTGGAGGAAGGGGGAGCGCACGTCTGGATAGATACGGGGTGGTCGCGGGCGGTGCACAAGGGAAGTTTCTGGGGCGCAAGGTGGCATCGGCCATCCGGAGACGTTGAGCGACAATGCATTGGAGCAGGCGGAGGCCTCCCAACCCAGACTGCCACTGCCTGCCCCCCCCTTCTCCCCCAAGCCCACAAAATGCAACCAAAAGGCTGCGGAGGTCAGGATACACATAGAGGTCACGTGTCCACGCCGCTGGCTTAGAGCCACCGGCAGTGACCGGATTAAACAGCCTCAAGGGTGTGGTGCTGCACCTACCCTGAGCACGGGTGGCTACGTACGGTGCAAAAAAAGTTCAACGTACATCGATATATTCTTGCCGACCTGAATAGGTGCTTGCTAACAGCCTGCAATGCAATGTTTTGCATACTGTGTATGTGGGTGAGCTTTTGCCACAAGTTCACGTTTATACGTAATGATATAGTAATAAACATCCCTCTTTCAATCCACTGATAGATGATGGCCTCCCAGTGTCGTGCGGCGCTTTGCGAATCGTATGACCCTACTTCAACACGAAGAGTAGAGGCAATGTTTAATTTAGTTTCCTTCAGTGGGTACGGCCTGCTTTGGCATCATTCTGAGACGCGATCACAAACAACATTTTTTTTTATTAGATACTAATATCGAACAAAGGATCAGGCAGAGATGACTGCTTGGAATTTGAGAGACAGAAGGAGAAACGCGCAGACTGAAGAAGATACTCAGGTTAATTACATCATTCAATAGGTTAATGTGATAACACTGAGTGGGCTTCAAGGGTTGCTGGACCAAAGTCAAGAACAATGACGGAGCATCCGTGGGTTGGAACGCGTCCAAAAGCACGTCCACTGTGGAGATGGAAGCAATGTAATCCTCACACCGTGAGACAGTGCATCGTGGGGAAGCCTTCATCGAGCAGTAGATTGACCATGGCAAAAGATGATCACAATCACTTCCCCACGCTGATCCGGTGTGGGTTGGCAGAGTCGGGAGGCGTGGATGTGGGAGCGAATGCGCGTGACCCGTCACTCCACTGGCCAGAGTGGTGAAGTACGGTCAAATAAGTGGTGAAGTATAGTCAAATAAGTGGTGAAGTATAGTCAAATAAGTGGTGAAGTATAGTCAAATAAGTGGTGAAGTATGGTCAAATAAGTGGTGAAGTATGGTCAAATAAGTGGTGAAGTATGGTCAAATAAGTGGTGAAGTATAATCAAATAAGTGGTGAAGTATAGTCAAATAAGTGGTGAAGTATAGTCAAAGAAGTGGTGAAGTATAGTCAAATAAGTGGTGAAGTATGGTCAAATAAGTGGTGAAGTATAGTCAAATAAGTGGTGAAGTATGGTCAAATAAGTGGTGAAGTATAGTCAAATAAGTGGTGAAGTATAGTCAAATAAGTGGTGAAGTATAGTCAAATAAGTGGTGAAGTATAGTCAAATAAGTGGTGAAGTATGGTCAAATAAGTGGTGAAGTATAGTCAAATAAGTGGTGAAGTATGGTCAAATAAGTGGTGAAGTATGGTCAAATAAGTGGTGAAGTATAATCAAATAAGTGGTGAAGTATAGTCAAATAAGTGGTGAAGTATATTCAAATAAGTGGTGAAGTATGGTCAAATAAGTGGTGAAGTATAGTCAAATAAGTGGTGAAGTATGGTCAAATAAGTGGTGAAGTATGGTCAAATAAGTGGTGAAGTATAGTCAAATAAGTGGTGAAGTATGGTCAAATAAGTGGTGAAGTATAGTCAAATAAGTGGTGAAGTATAGTCAAATAAGTGGTGAAGTATGGTCAAATAAGTGGTGAAGTATAGTCAAATAAGTGGTGAAGTATAGTCAAATAAGTGGTGAAGTATGGTCAAATAAGTGGTGAAGTGTAGTCAAATAAGTGTTGAAGTATGGTCAAATAAGTGGTGAAGTATAGTCAAATAAGTGGTGAAGTATGGTCAAATAAGTGGTGAAGTATAGTCAAATAAGTGTGAAGTATGGCCAAATAAGTGGTGAAGTATAGTCAAATAAGTGGTGAAGTATGGTCAAATAAGTAGTGAAGTATAGTCAAATAAGTGGTGAAGTATGGTCAAATAAGTGGTGAAGTATGGTCAAATAAGTGGTGAAGTATAGTCAAAAAAGTGGTGAAGTATAGTCAAATAAGTGGTGAAGTATAGTCAAATAAGTGGTGAAGTATGGTCAAATAAGTGGTGAAGTATGGTCAAATAAGTGGTGAAGTATGGTCAAATAAGTGGTGAAGTATGGTCAAATAAGTGGTGAAGTATAGTCAAATAAGTGGTGAAGTATGGTCAAATAAGTGGTGAAGTATAGTCAAATAAGTGGTGAAGTATAGTCAAATAAGTGGTGAAGTATAGTCAAATAAGTGGTGAAGTATGGTCAAATAAGTGGTGAAGTATAGTCAAATAAGTGGTGAAGTATAGTCAAATAAGTGGTTAAGTATAGTCAAATAAGTGGTGAAGTATAGTCAAATAAGTGGTGAAGTATAGTCAAATAAGTGGTGAAGTATAGTCAAATAAGTGGTGAAGTATAGTCAAATAAGTGGTGAAGTATAGTCAAATAAGTGGTGAAGTATGGTCAAATGAGTGGTGAAGTATGGTCAAATGAGTGGTGAAGTATGGTCAAATGAGTGGTGAAGTATGGTCAAATAAGTGGTGAAGTATGGTCAAATAAGTGGTGAAGTATAGTCAAATAAGTGGTGAAGTATGGTCAAATAAGTGGTGAAGTATAGTCAAATAAGTGGTGAAGTATGGTCAAATAAGTGGTGAAGTATAGTCAAATAAGTGGTGAAGTATAGTCAAATAAGTGGTGAAGTATAGTCAAATAAGTGGTGAAGTATAGTCAAATAAGTGGTGAAGTATAGTCAAATAAGTGGTGAAGTATGGTCAAATAAGTGGTGAAGTATGGTCAAATAAGTGGTGAAGTATAGTCAAATAAGTGGTGAAGTATGGTCAAATAAGTGGTGAAGTATAGTCAAATAAGTGGTGAAGTATAGTCAAATAAGTGGTGAAGTATAGTCAAATAAGTGGTGAAGTATAGTCAAATAAGTGGTGAAGTATAGTCAAATAAGTGGTGAAGTATAGTCAAATAAGTGGTGAAGTATGGTCAAATAAGTGGTGAAGTATGGTCAAATAAGTGGTGAAGTATAGTCAAATAAGTGGTGAAGTATAGTCAAATAAGTGGTGAAGTATGGTCAAATAAGTGGTGAAGTATGGTCAAATAAGTGGTGAAGTATAGTCAAATAAGTGGTGAAGTATAGTCAAATAAGTGGTGAAGTATGGTCAAATAAGTGGTGAAGTATGGTCAAATAAGTGGTGAAGTATAGTCAAATAAGTGGTGAAGTATAGTCAAATAAGTGGTGAAGTATGGTCAAATAAGTGGTGAAGTATGGTCAAATAACCCCCACGAGCCGCAGGGTGTGTGGAGGCACCCATCCAACAGGAGATCGATGTTGAGTGCCATAGCGCTGGCTGCTACCTACACAGTGTAGCTGCAAGAGACGACGTGATGTTTAACACGTAGGATCCGAAATAGAGGTTTTTGGGTTAGATCGCTTAAATATATAAATGTGTCGTTAAAACCCGCCACCACCCGACACAGCCAACTAGTAAGGGTTGTCACGTAAACAGAACGTGCCAATTCGTCACTAGTACAGCACTAACCGGTGTGTTGGAGAGCCAAGCTACAACATTTACAAACTGAGTACGACGTTTCGCCAGTAATTACAACTAGTTTCATCAGGCGACAGCCAAATTTGTGGAGAAGTCTTACTGTTTCGTTCCTTATATAGAGGCGTATATGTGTTGACCACCCTTCTGTGCTCTTGCACAATGTGGGGGGAGCCGGGGGGGGATTAATGAGTCAACTTACATGATGCATGTGCATTATGCGAGCCCTTTGAACTTGTCCTTCCTGTCTATTGTGTTTATTAAATTAGCCCTGCCAACGGTAATCCCTATTGAAGTACGCTGCCCTTTGTAGGCATCTACGCCTCTATATCAGGAACGAAACAGTAAGACTTTTCCACAAATCTGGCTGTCGCCTGACGAAGCTAGTTGTAATTACTGGCGAAAAGTCGTACTCCGTTTGTAAATGTTGTGGCTTGGCTCTCCAACACACCGGTTGTGCTGTACGAGTGACGAATTGGCACGTTCTGTTTACGTGACAACCCTTACTAGCTGGCTGTGTCGGGTGGTGGTGGGTTTTAACGACACATTTATAAAACATATATTATGGGAGACGACAGTATATACGAGGGATAAAACATTTGGCAAAGTTCATGGAGGGGGCCTTCTGGAAGTCCCGGGAACTGCTAGTAGGTTCCAGAAGGGGGGCGTGGTGAGGGCAGAGCAAGGCCACGTGGTGAGGGCGGAGCAAGGCCACGCCAGGAGGATAAGAGGGGGCCCCGAACAAGAGCTCGGGGCTGTTGCTGGATGGAAGTGGGAATCTCACCACCATCGTCGCCGCCGTCCTCGCCATCGCTGGACGCCGCTAGCGAGGCAGCCTGCCGACTGCCATAGCGAGTTAGTGCCGCCGGCGACAGATGGTTGTGTATGCGCGATATATCTATGCAGATGGTGTACACCCACGCAGGGTACGTACAGCCCCCTTGCGTGCGAGGATGAACAAGGCGCCTCCAATCTACACCGTCTCCGAACTGCGTCACTACACATGTGCATCATGTGCATCATGTATTTGCAGACACCACTCGCCATCGATGCCACTGATGTTGGTCGTGGCCAGGCGTTTTAACAGCACCCTCATGGCTGCGCCGCCGCTCTGTCCGCAGTATCAGTGCATCAAACAAGTTTTATGAAAATGTATTATTCAAGATGTATTATTTATTTTGGGACGGGCGAGGTGGCGATGGGGAGGAGACATCGTCGAATGTCGGGTTAACTCTCTCTGTGTTTCTCATTTGCGGTAAGAAACAACACATTCCGCCAATTATTTTGCTTCAAACCAACAAGTTGGCAAGTGTCTCACGCGCGCATGTGCGCGCAGCTCGTGGCCGAGTGTGGCTTCGAGAGCTGCCGTCTCAGACGTCTGCTGAACGTCGTTGCTCCGAGCGTGGCGACGTCGTTCAACGTCCAGGGAGTCAGCAGCGATGAGACCCTTGGTTTGAACCTCGGTGTCAGAGAACTGGGTTATCGAGTATAGTGGGTTGATGGTCCCAGCCCTGTCACTCGTGACTTCCCAGCCCCATTGGTTTGACAGTTACGCGATGAGGGTTACTCTTGGCGGTTGGGCGTGTGGCAGAGTGCAGTGCTCTGTGTGTCGACTTGTCAGGAACTTCGAGGTAGCTCTGTAATCCGCGAGCCGCTCTCCAACACGACGAAGGGTGGCACGGCTGTGAGAGAATTCCGCGTGGATTTGTCGCCGCACGTGACGCCATTAGCACGCTCGGTGTAGAATTTGGTAAAAATGTGTTTTTATATGAACATACGGTGCGCAATATCCTCGTTGATTCTGCAACGCTTTCGAGCGCTGGTTTAATCTTCGAGGCATTTAACGAGTAGTGCGGCAGCTGAGAGGAAGCTGTAAGGACAATATGTGTTGGCAAGTTTACACCGAAAGAACCAAAGAATTACAAAAAGGATTTACTCTTTGGTTCTTTCGGTAAATTCACATAGAAATAAAATAAATGTAATAATTTTCTTTCCACGTGACTTCACCGAAAGAACCAAAGAATAATTCCTGCAGTCACGAAAGCTTCAAAAAGTATTTGCTTGGTTCGGTTCGTCAGATGCACCATAGGAATGATCCATACGCAGCAAGCGAGACTTACCGAGGGCTTTGCTGTTTTGTTGTTGATGATGATGTTATTAAGAGACCAATCTATAAAGGAAGATCAGTGAACGTGGTGAGCAGTGTAAATTGTCGCTGTTAAGAGTAGGTGGGTCATTCGTTCACACCCTCCCTCCCTCCTCGCTGTGCTTCACCCACCGGCTCACCCACCACTCTCCCCCATCCCTCCCTCATGGTTTCTTTACCCCACCGGAATTAGCGCCCTGATTATGCGCCTACAGCCACGGCTCGGTAATTGTGACTCATGGCGGCTTCACGAGAGACAGACGCAGCTAATTTGGAGTGAGGAGCGCTGCCCGGGTGGGGCCCCACGCACGCGCCCGCCGCTGGGCTCGTGCGTGCCGTCTGCGTGCTTGGGGAGCGGTGGCCCGGTGGTTAGCACGCCGCGCTACGATTCCCGGCGATGGACGAGATGAGTCGCGAGAGATGTCTAAACCGGTCCCAGGTGTCCCCGAGCTTTATTTAGTCTTCAGAAAGTACTTGGTGGGATATGCACATATCAGCACCGGGGAGATGAAGGCGGTCGGGTGTGGTGTGTTCGTTGTGTTCCTCTGCCGGTATGTGTGCGAGTCTTTGTTGTGGACACGTGTATCTCCGTATGTACGTACCCGTGCAATCATGGGAGTTTTGACTCAGAAGAAAAGGGGAACTTTGTTGAACACGGTCGCTAAGTCCAGGGCCCAAAGGGCCAAAACGTCAAGTGGCCAGCAACAATCAACACTATTATCGAAGTCGACACGTTGATTGGATTGAGCGGGGCTATTATAAAAGTGCTTTGGGAAAGACGGTAGGAAGGAATTCCAGAGTGGAGTCGTGTGAGGGTACAAGCCGAAAGAGAAGTGAGGTGAGCTGCAGTGTGGTGGTTGAACAGCGCATGGACGCAGTACGGATGAGGCATGTACAGTGTTCGCACTTCCCTTTTGTCAGTCCACTGCTGGATGATGCGGGGAGCGTGGGGGTAGATGCGGAGACAACGACGGACCTCTCTGAACTGCTCTCTGCTGAGGCTGTAGCCTTACAACAACCGCAGAATGTGCGTGATGGTCACCCATCCAAGCAATAAGCAGGCTCCCCACGCCTTCTCAGCTCACTCGATCTAATGAGACTGGGTGCCTTCTGGCTGATCTGATCAGATGCGTCTCCCTATGCAAATCGCTGTGTCTTTGTCTTCGTGGTACGTGTGTGTATGTCTTTGTCGCTTTAGTTTGCGTGTTTATTTGCAGAAAACTACTTCAAGAGATTCATCTGGAAATCTATAAAAGCAGAGCACGCAGCAGAAAATTATTTATATTTGCTTCATAACTGTCGATATTTTGTTTTACATTCTTCGCTTTGTCGTTGTGACCTGGGTCACCACAACAATATTTACAATTCCATCTGCAAATACAAATAACATACGCCTTTCAGTATGGAGTGTATCTCCATACTGAAAGGCGTATGTGGCAGGAACTTGGAGAAAGGAAGGTACAGAAGGCCGGAAAGTCCGGAGATGTGGGTTGTGGTGTCGGATGTAGAAAATCAATTGAATGGAGAGACAGGGAAATGAGGAAGTTCCAGAGCACGTTCAGGAGAAGAGACGTCTCGACATTGGGGCGAGCGGAAGAGGCGTGGATGTGGATCGCACACAGTCTCAGAGGTGAGGGCTTCACGAAGACAAGTTTTGGGAGGAAGGAGGTTGGGAAAGAGGCCAAGAGGCAAATCAATTAAATAATGCTGCTGCTGGTTGCCAGGAAGGAAGAGGAGAAGACGGCTCAAGATGGGACGAGATGGAGGGAGTGTGAGCCAAAGACGCTGCCTTTGGGCAGAGGAGGCAGCAATACGACGTCACTCAACCACCCATTTTGAAGCAGGGTCTCTCTGCAAGGCGCACGCAAGTTCGTCGTTACCTCCCTTGTGCTCGACTCGATGAGCACGCCGCTCCATAAACCGAACAACGGCGTTCCAGTCCCGGCCACAGCTAACATCCGTGGTGGATGATAACCTGGCAGCAACCATTGCGATTTACCCCATCACCAATCCGCACTGACCGGCGTGGTGAAGTTTGTTGAAATAACCAGCACGGCGTGGGGAGGACTTCACCATCAGCAGCTGATTGGCACAGAGGGCTGCACGTTGTTATTTACGTTATTTACTATTTAATGCATTTGTTGTTAATTTCACGAAATTGTCCGACTGTTGTCCACACCCAGGCTAACATCACAATAGCTGATTAAAAATAAGAATAGGTTTTACCATTTCTGGCAATGAAATCACACACATGCATGCGTATACACAGATAGATAGACGCACTCACGTAGCCTTGCAAAATAGCCAGGTAACTGGCAAAATCGGATCGTCCATGTCGCAAATCAAATAAACTCAATCTAACACCCCTGTATCATAGCTAAGTTTGTCTGCCAGTTACTGGCAATGTTCATAATGGCTGTGACTCACAGATGAAGGCCACATCTCTGCTTTTCACCTGTTGGTTCTATGAATTAATTAAAGCTTGGCTCGGTGTTAAGTAGCATTTGTAAAATTGCCCCAATTATTGTAAAATACCCGTGTAAACATCCTGACGCGCGGAGATAAGCGGCTTACACGTGCTCGTCATGTGACACACGCCTACATGTGTGCACAGGTGTAGATATATAGAGGCAAGGATACCCCGTGTAGCGCTAACAGACTGTTGGGGCAAGAGCCATTAGCGAGCACCTATGAAGGCCAGCACGGCACACAGTGGGTGGACAGAACCACGCCCGACCGCTTTTGTCGTCCTGGTAGCGATGTGTAAACATGTGTAAACATGTGTAAACATGTGTAAACATGTGTAAACATCGCTACCACTTCGCTACCAGGACTGATTCAGATAATCGTCACTGATGTTAGCCGTGAGCGGGACTCAAACTGGGGTCGCCGGGTTGGTTGCGCAGCACACTAACCACTACACGATCACTCCCACGTGCACACACGCAGATTTATACACGCTTGATACATTTAACAAACACACGAAAAGATACACGCGTGTGCATTTATCTGTTTATACAGAGCCCTGGTCTGGCTTCATAGACTATTGAGGCTATGCATGTTCGCGAGCACGAATCACGAGGCGGTGGTTGTGTCCAGCACCAGTTGGATGTTTCTACCGCGTTTACATGAGACACCAAACTCGAGCATGCTTAGGATATATTTCGTTCATTCCAGTTGACACAAAATTATAGCAGCAGCCAGAAGTCTTCTCCAGACCGTATTCACACTTCACGGGTTGAGTCCACCTCGGACCTGAATTCCCCATTTCTGATTTCGGGCCAAGCAGAAATACACTCTCCTCAATGTTGTCAGCTGCAAGAACATTGGATATTCCATTTTGTCAGGAACGCGGCCATCATCACCATCATCGTTCAGGTCCATCACACCAAATTGGTCAGACAGATAAGGACCACGTGTGAGCAAAGGCCCTTCCATGGTCACAAAGCACGGCTTCAGCCAGCACGAGAGCAGATGGGAGGCTTCGTCTGCAAAGTTTTTATCCTCGGAAGTTTTTCTGAGAACAAAAACTGCGCCTCTTACTCGGCAAATTGTGAAAACGCCACTTCTGTCAACTTGAGTTCTGGGGAAAATCAGGCCAACTGGAATTGGCTGTTTCATGCAAACTACTTTCTAGGCATGGGTCTCCTTGAGGTCTCGTCTGCTATACACGTGGACCTCTGTGCTCAAAGGCATATCCGTTCTTTCTCAACAGTGGCGTAGATATGGCCAGGATCTAACTCGGGTCACCAGACTGATTAGCACGATTGGCTGCGAACGGTGCGAAATAAGTTCAATGTACATACACACAACTACCTTATCGCTATTCCCCCACACACTGCCGTGGTCTCGATCGAGAGTGCAGGAAGTGCAACTGCACTGTGAGCACGGGCCGGGGGAGGGGGGAATTGGACAGGGCAGGGCCCCATTTCGTTATTTGCCAAACAAGCCACTGCTTGACCTCGCATCGCTACGCAGTGTGGCGAGGATGTGCCACGCTGCCTTTGTACGTCAAGCTTTGCCACAGGCCTTGCATCTTTTAATTTGTGGTTCATGGCGCAGATGCAGATGTGGGGCCAGATCGAGTCCGCACGAGGGCGCCTCGTGTCCGATCGCTCTGCCTACCACATGAAATTGACCTTGAGTCATTCGTGATATGATGCGGTGAGCACACTTCTTGAGTTGTTTTACCATTAAAGTTATTGTTTAATATTCCTTGTGCAGTGTCGTTTTTAAATATTATATATCCACTGTTGTTTGAGGTTCACACAATATTTATAACTAATGCACTGTAGACAAAGTGGCGATGCATGTATAGGTACATACATACACGCATGCATAGACAACGCAACATTCCTCCATGGTCGATAACATTGTTACTGCTTTGTCGAGAAGTCAACTATGCAGAGACTTGCCCCCACCATAGGAAAATGGAATTTTCACCGCTGGCTTGGAGCTATAAACAGAGGATGAGCACCGCCTGGAAGTCAATTTGACTTTACAAAGAGATACGCACATTCATGCATGCACCTGTTGACACGAAGCCCCGACTTTGCACCTGTTCAGGCCGCCACGGCGCATGACGAGGTCGTGTTTCCAGAATCACGCGCGGCCGCATTTGTCTCTCCTCCCGGTGATGATTATTGGACACCTCACCAGGTACTCATGTAGGACTGAACTGCCCTATGAAAGATTCAGCACCAGTTCAGATGCTATTCGCCACTCTGTGTCCCAGACTGCAGCTATTAGTGTCGTGCCCTAACCACTGTACCACCGTTACAAAGACAAAGATCCCCCCCAGCTTTAACAAACTATTGGGGCAAGTGCTGTTAGCGGGCACCTATCAAGAAGGCCAACATGGCACACGAGGGCCAAGGTGGCCACCACCACGTCCGTGACATACACGAACATGCACGCTCCCATTCTCATTTGCGCCCTTGAACCCACAAGGGAAATGAAAACCCCTCCGTGAGCCCATGCACGGCTACGGCAGCTGGAGGTAGCCCCGAACCTGTCCTCCTCCCTCTACGCCTCTCACCCTTCCAGTCTCACCTCGCACTCAGGTGAGGAGATCGTCGAGCAGACACTACACCTCCTCCGTTTAACACGGAGCAGGCTTTCGCGACCAGTATTATTCATAATAAAGGTTTTTGGTTTAGATCGCGTTAGTTATAAATGTGTCGCAACCCTCCACCACCCGACACGGCCAATCAGTAAAAAATGTGTCACGTTGACAAAAGACAAATAGTTCACTACTTTAGCGCACCGGTGTGTTGAAAAGTTGATCCACAACATTCACAAGTTGAGTAATACGACGTTTTGCCAGAATAGTGACGCCATCCACCTGCTTCTGATATCTGTCTTTCCGCATAAAAAAACCTCTATTTTACAAATCTCATCAGCCACACGGCCTTCATCATGTGGCATTTCAGCAGCATTGGCTCAAGGCAAGCGAAACTCTGGACCGGTTTTGACATTCATTGCGACATCAGCAGTCAGGTTAAACCAATGCTGGTGAACTGTGAGATGTTTATAGGCAAGGTCCCTCCTTGTTAGAAATGAGACTTGGGTCGCCCTAGAACTCTAATGCACAACACAGAGTAATCATCAGCAGCATTGTTGCGGATAATGTAACGGTTCTTTCTATTCTTGGGGTCATGGCAGCAATATGCTCAAGAGTTTGATGCCAATGTCGAGGTCTGCTTGCCAAGACGAGAGAGTTTGTGTGGCGTTGCTGTGCCTCCTCCGTTGAAGGAGCTCAGACGATAGTGGTTTAATCTACAGTCCGTTGTTGGGCTGCATGGCCACAATCTCACTGCAGTGGCGTGACTTTAATGTTTCTCATAGTGACTGCATCTCTATGGGTCTCTGCGTGTCCATGGTTTGTATACACGAGCAGACAATCTGCTTCCTGGACACGTCTGTCATCTCAACTCATTACTCGCCTGCACCCCACAGTACCGCATGGCCCCTTCCCTCCCCGCCCCACCTCTCACCCTTCCGAGACCCCCCACCTCTCACCCTTCCGAGACCCCACCTCTGTCCGGCTATGGGGCAAGTTCGGAACAAAGGCAGCGATATTGCCAAACAAGAAGGTCCATTGCACACTGCCTGCATTATTGATGGCGCTCGGCACGGAGTCACTATTCACCCGGGCACAATCATCGTAACCAGAGCCCTGGGCTGAAAGCACGCGTGCACCTGTACACACATACACAAGACTACACGTGTGTATACTAATATAAGCGTACACAACTACACACTTTTACAGTAGCACAAGTACACACATGTACACACGTGCACCTGTACATATACACAAGTATACACACGTGCATGTGTACATGTACACAATTACACACACTTTCCTTGTTGTGTCCGGCTCGCCCCGATGTGTTTGCGTGGTCAACCGAATCGTCACCACGAGTGACACAGCCCCAGAATGTAGCAGGTGGCGAGGAGGAGAGCAGCACCACGGGAGTTGTTTGAATTTTTTTAATCCAGAAGATCCACACTGAATCTTTTTCAGAAGGGTCCTGCATTGGGATTTTATTTTAAGATGTTTTCAGACAAATAACGATGAGTGTTTTGACCTTGTGTTTGGAAACCAGAGCACCCAGAGAAAACCCACACACGTGAGAGGGAGCAACACTCTATCCCATAGCAGATGGAAGCAGATAACCATTAGTCCACTTGCTGTACTGACTTCTCCTGACGAGTCAGGGTATGGCACCTCGACGCCCACGGGAAGGGAGTTTCACAGCATTTGTACGATCCACCAACCCTCGCTACCTCCACACGCTGAACTTCAGGGCGTGTGCATAGCCACCACGCCCGGCTAGGGCTGTAGATGGGTGCAGTGCGGAGTGTCGTGGGGTATGGAGTGGCGTGTGGAGCATATTGTGGAGTATGGATCGTAATGTGGAGTGTGAATGGATTTAATGATCAATGTCTGCACTGTCATCTTATGGCTACATCACAGCCCATGCGTACAACAGCTCTGCTATCCCGGGTGATCTCTCATCCGAGCACCGGGCAGGCACAAGGCCTGTTTGACGAGATCGGGCACACTCCGGGCAATTCAGGGCGGTCCAGCCATCGGCATCGCTCGATGGGGGTAATGAGGTTACGCCGCGGTGCGAGGGGGGGGGGTGACGGGTTAATGCGGTAATGTTCGTATCGGGGCACCGTGCCAGCGCCTCCCATGTCTGTTTTTAATCCTGGGTGGGACTCGGAGTGGTTTTATAAATTGTTCTCACGTGTAGAGAATTTTGAGGCCTCGGAAAATTGCACAAATTATTTCCACTGAAATTATGTCAGTGGCGTATTTGTATCTCATTGTGTGACACGCACGACAGGGCCGACCCTGTCGTGAAGTGGCAGTGCAATCTGGGCCGGGACGTTTATCACACCGCTTTTGTAATTGCCGATGACCAAATCCCCCGGGAAGTTGCTCATCTCGTCAAACCTCAGAAGCTAAGCAGGGATGAGCCCTGGGTGACCGATTTACCATCCCCACGAAACAGGTGGAGTCGGCATCGTGCTGAGCAGAGGACAGGTTAGAAACCACGGACACAGCAGACACAACTTTGATACGTCCTGCAAAGAGTGTTTGTCACATGTCAATAAAATGGAAATATGTCATCCTCAGAGTCTAAATATGCTGAATGAAAACCCTTATGAATGCTACGTTGTTTTTCTTTTTAATCACTGGTGACCAGGCTGAAAACACCATCAACTCAATACGCTTGACAATTCCAGACTCAATCCCAATGTTTCAACTGCCGTGCCAGAAGATGACATTGACTGGTGACCTCTGGATTGCAAACCCAGCGTGCAAACCATGACAACCACAGCGGCAGCTGCCGGCTACAGGCGTGCTCACATCACCAAACTGTTGGGGCAAGTGCTGTTAGCGAGCACCTACAAAAGCCGGTACGGCACACGAGGGGGGGGAGGGGGCACCACCACGTCCGATGACCTTCGCGCCCCAGCGGCGAAGTCACCGCGATTGGTGACGGCACCGACGTCACGCGGCGCGAGAGCGCCCCCTGCTGGGCAAGTGGCCACGGAGCGGGAAGAAGCCCGCTCCGGTTCTCTATCCAGGTCAGTTCCCAACGACTGAAACATACAACACAATCAGCACGGTTCTATGTATGTACGATGGACTTCTTTCGCACCGTACGTAAACAACCGTGCTAATCGAAGGTGCCGGGAGTTGTAATTCAGAAAAAGTATGTAATTCAGAAAAGATGGTTTTGATAAATATTTAATCTGAACCGAGTAGTGTTTGCCAATTTCAGAATTTGTAAACCAAAGCCATTTCAACCTTCCCAACTTTGCTCCTCGTATTTTCTTCAAGTCAATTCTTGCAAGCAACTTAACCACCGTGGATCCTTCCGCTCAACCATCCTTGAACATGTAAAGGGATGTCCAGCTCAAGTGAACAGTGACCGGGTGTCCAGCCCAAACGAACATTGATGCCATGCGCATCTACTGCTTACATAATTTAGCTCGTGGTGAAAATTCCACATTCTTATGGCGGTGACGCGTCTACCCATAGGAGAACCACTGTTGACCTCCTCCCCACTCAGTGCCGTCTGTTGTATCGACCGCGGGGTGATAATGAGCCGAGTCAACCCCCCCCCCCCGCCACAATTTAAACTTTTCAAACTTTATTTTACGAGCCGCTGACTTTATTGCCTGTGCCACCTGACCTGGCCGGTCATCCTTGCACATTGCACTGACGTCAGTCGTGCAGACTGGAGCAATGGTGCGCAACGAGACATTGGAGTGAGAACCGATTTGCGCCGTGATAGCACACCGTGATGATCCGGATAAACCCCAGTTCAATTCCTCACCAAGGCTACTATCAAGTATGTCTGAACAAATCCGCACTCACCAGCAGCCTGGTGAAATATGGTTTACTTCTTCCCCCTCACTCTTTCAATTGGAGCTTCCTCCCACTTCGTCTATTCTCCCCGAAGCCTTAGTCACCTTGCGCGATTCATGAAACGCGTCAACTCCTATCTGTCACAACTTTGACGGCTTGCACGTTTGAACCTGTGCTCAGAAAATGTGTCTTGACAGCGCTGTATGGGAGTCGGACTGATGAGATGAGGACTTGGCACAGTGACAAGAATGCATGCCATTAGTTTTTTCAGCAATATATACACACAATATGTATATGCTAACTGAATATACAAAATGAAGAATAAAGTTCATTTGGCTCATCTGGATCTGCTCACTCGATGCCTCCATCTGGTCTCCTCGCTCGCGCTCTCCGGAGAGCCCTTGATGCGGAGAGCGCGCTGCTCGCCCTCTGCACGCGGTTGGCTTCGATGGCGGAGCACGTTCACTATGGGCAGTGATTTGCTGCTCAAATGAGCCAGTGGTGAATATCCTCATTCCAATAGTGGGGGACGAGTCTATCCATATGACAACACTGACGACTTTACCACAAATTGTGAGATGATGGGCTGAGTCAAATCCCAACCAAGTTTTGAGAGATATCGTAACTTTCACAGTCAACAAACAGCTTCCAATTTGTTTTTGTACGAGAGTGCTTCCTGGCGTCAGGCCTTCCCCTCGTTACGGTCTGAATGTCCTTTAAGCACCACGCTTGCAGTCTGCACCACCACCACCACCGTACTTTCTCTCTGCGTTGTTACAGTGCAGCTCTTAGTATGTCACAATATATAAATCGGCAATTGACAATCCGCCTCCTTCCCGTTTACTCGACGTTCCTCAACGTTGTCACGGCCTCAAACAGCCACAACACCTCTGGCCCTCGTTAAAGCTTGGAAGTGCCTCGGCATACCTTGGACTCGCCGTCAGCCACAGCGCCATTCTACCGTGGCCTCGGTGCCACTTGAGGCGTAGCCTCCCAGCACTTGAATCCGTCCCTGATCTCGGCGATTACATTTATTATTTTGCTCATCAACCAAGTTCCAGACTCGTGTATCAGCCGTCCATCTGCAAGGGTCTCGCTTCTGTTTTTATTTATTTAATTTCATCTGTGAGGTACACAACCCACACCTGGAAAGTACACAACACACCTGTGAGTGCGAGCTGCCATCCATAATGCATCAACCCGGGCGAGGACGCGGAGGGATGATTGCAACGAGATAGGCAACAACAATCGGTGTGTGAATGTTTAGCAGGGCGTGATGGAAGCCAGAGCAGGCGCAGAGAGAGAGAGACAGCATCACAATCGCGGAGAGACGGGGAGGGCGCATTGTGTCAAGACTGGAATCCGCAACCACCACCACCACCACCAACTCATCTCTCACCTCATCCATGCGCTCCGACTTCTCCCTCATTAGAGCTCTTCCGGATCCCTCCTGCTGCTCTAGAAACCCAACGCAAACTCTTTGAAACGCGCCCTCTGATACTGAAGCTCTCTCAAAAACCAAAGATAAGAATCCCCCCTATATCCTAAACAGATTGTTGGTGCAAGTGCTGTAACGAGCACCCATGGTGAGGGCCAACACGACACATGGCTGTGTGATACGGTTAGCGACACGCCCGGCCGCCTTTGTCTCTCCGGCGGTGAGATATTGACGCCACTGATAGTGGCCATGAGTGGGAATCGAACTCGGAGTTTGGCTCTGCGCTGACGTCTCCTCTTGTCGCTCCGCAACTTGCCCCCTCGTGGCTCGTTGAAGGAGAGCGGATTGTTCCATAGCAATCGACGTCATGTTTCACGATACGAGACGATATTCGCTGTCACGATATGATGGTTATCGCGATATCAGTATCGTTTTGTTGTGCTCTTAAACTCCAGTTTACCGTCCGAATTGCAGTTCACTCAACATAATCCTACCGTGATTATTCTCATCACTGCAGCTCTGTGATCTACAATCATCTCTATGCAACCAATGACGCGAATCGCTGCCAGCTAAGACATCCGTCAAGTACGCCGCTCAGAATGACCACCCGCCTCGCAGTGGGGAACACCACTCCGCCTCAGCTGGACGTCGCCTTTCGCGACCAATATCTCTGTCAGAGAGGTGTGTGGGCTAATTGGTCATGTTTGTCACGTGAAGACAACATGCCAAGGCTTTCATAACCAAAAGCGTTTTGGAAACCGTGTGGGTTTACTCTCCAAGACACCGTTGTGCTGAACTAGTATCGAATTGGCATGTTTTGGTTACTGTGTGGGGGTCGCTAGCCCCCGAGATCCCTCCCTCGATAATGCTAACGGCCGGGCTAACATCATCAATCGCCCCCCCGCTGCTAAGCGAACCGCTGCTAGGTTCCTCACCCATGGTGTGGGAGCCGTCGCCCGAGGATTCCCCTCCACCGCGGGTCCGCGTAGTAGGCATGGTTAGATACCGCGTAGTATTATGTCCCCCTTTACGCTACCACGATACCTCCCTTTCCTAATCGCGTACCTGCGACCCACACGGAGCGAACGTACGCACACACACACACCGCTCCGTGCGCTCCAACTCCACACTGCCTACTCGCGTTATGATCGTGCACCTGCATCACACACGGAGTGAACACACGCGACACCCACTCTCGCACCGCTCTGCGCAGCGCTCCCCCGAGGCGAGCCGCAGCGCTACAGAACCACTGCGTACACACGCTCACCCACGCGCTCAGCTCCGCGCAGCGCTCACTCACGTGGCGAGCCACTGTGTGCACCCGCGCCCCCACACGCTCACGCTGCACGACAAGATCACGCGAGACCACGCTTCGCTATTAATGATTTATTGTCCGCTACCTGGAACTAGGTGTTAAATCAGTGAGTCGACGAGGCTGGCCTACGCTGATACCTTTATGCCTATTCCCGATTTATCTGCTATGATTATAATTCACCTCCTTACTCACTGTTAGGTGCTCACGGCGGTCCGTTGATCCCCTGCTCGCAGCGTACCTCGGTGCGTCTCACGGACGTCCGGGTCGCTGGGCTGGAGCTCGTGGTGTCGCCTGGTGCTGGAGTCAAGAGAGAGCCCGATTTCCCCTTTGCGCCCACTATTTATCCTCCCTACCTCAAAGGGAATGCGGCTCTGAACAATGGGCTCGCGACCCTCTGGCACGCGCACCGCGGTTCCGGGCGCTTTTGATATGCTACTTAATGCTCAACCTGCGCGGCGCAAATTCCAATCAATCCCTTTCTCACGCAGCCCCCCCCATTATCGCAGTTTATGCGGCGGCGTCCGTCACAAAGGTGCGCCGTGGGAATTTGTGCACGGCTCCCCGCGTGACCCCGCTCTCCCGATTACTCATACCAACAGCCTTATCCTTTAACTCCCCTAACAATGGTGCCTGCGTGCCCGCGCGTAATTATGCCGTCCCTCCGCTCCCTGTGCGGGGGTGCCTGATTATGCAATTCAGATGCGCTGCGTGTTTTCTAATGATGCTCCTCCATCACAATGCTTATTCCCTCTGCCTGCCCCGTCGATACTTGCGTGTGTGGGGTGTGTGGGATGCGTTTCACCCGCGGTGGCCGAGTGGCCCCTCGCTGCGACCTTGCAATCTTAAGGCCGGTCGCAGCGCCGCGGTGCAAAGTAGCGTCGGGGGAGGTCGTCCAATTCCCTGGTCGCCGGAAACCGTGAAAGTTTAATCCCGGTAAGGGCTTCTCGGATAAAAACCGGTCGGCCAGGTGACCTCCCCTAGGAGCTCTATGGGGGGGGGGGGGATGCGTGCGGGTGTGTTCATGTGAGGTGAGGTGAGGGGGACGCGGGGTCGGCTCCGTCGCTTGGTGGTGGCGAGGTCGGAGATGGGGCGCCTGCTGAACGGCTTCGTGGCGGCGGCATGACAACTGACTGGTTTGCTGTGTAGGTGGTGGCGGGTTTAACGACACATTTACGCGATCTAATACAAAGCAACCTCTATTATAAACACTTCCGCACTTTTGTTGTATTGTACAACGTACGATGCACTGCGCCATGATGCCGTCGTCTCGCGCGAATGCCTTGATAGGTGCTCGCCACAAGCGCCAATCCGTCTACTCCAGCTCAGGCGGCGTGAAGTGTTCACTCTGTGCGAAGTGTTCACGCTGTGTGCAGTGTTCACTCTGTGTGCAGTGTTCACGCTGCTGTGTGCAGTGTTTACGCTGCTGTGTGAAGTGCGTGAGCCTGTGTAGCGCTCCCTGCCAACCCCGCGTCTGTGGCGAATTACGATCGCGATAAAAGCGTTCTGGGTGCACGCAGCGCGGGCTCCTTGGCGGCGGAGGGGAGAGGGCAGCTGGGGGGGGGAGGGGGCTCCGTGGGGTGGGATGGGGGCCGAGATTCTGCTGATGAGGCAGTGGCTGCCGCTGCTGCTGCTGCTGCATTCAGAGCGAGAGGAATTCGGCTCCGACTCCCGCGAGCTTGCGGAGGTGCGGGGGTGTTGGCTGGACGGGGTGGGGGGGGGCATACGAGTTGTGGGGGTGGAGGGGGGGTCATAGCGCTCACCGACATACATGTAACGTTGCATGCATGTAACGCTCCCCAACGTTACATGTAACGTCACATGTAACGTAACATGTAACGTTAGGGAGCGTCACTCACCGTAAACTTTATTTGACGGAGGAAGCTCCAACATAATCATTTTCATCCGCCATGCGTTTCAATTGCATCGGCACAGTCATAACAATCTTTAACAATTTCTCGTCGTGTAAACTTCCACCGATTAAAATCGATTCTGCTGTTCAAGGCACACTCGCTGAATCGGTGCGCGAATAATCAATGGGTATACAATTTAAACACCTTACATTTGTAAATGTTACGTGTCGGGTACGAGACAGAATAAACAAACGATATATGTTTGTTTTTACCCGGATAGGATGTTCAATCGACACAAGACCAGTTTGTTAATGCTATCCGGGGGATCTTTGTCAGGCTCGCAGATTCAAAGAATCTGCCCGAGGCTACGACGCGATGGCTTCTACAATTGGCCCCTTCTCTACCGTTAGCGAGCAGCACCGATACGGCCCGACACGATGCACGAGGGGGTGGGTGGCCAACACCGCGCCCGGCCGCCTTTCTAGTGCTGATGTTTATAACCCGCAACAGGTACTTATTTAAGGCCGAGTAATCATAGGGGAGCCCATAACCAGTTCACATATCCCGCCACTGCTATTGACCGTGAGCGGGAATCGAATTAAAGTTGCCGGGTTCGCAATGCAGTGCAGCGAACCACTGCGCCACGGCTCCCCACCACACAGAGGCTGCAGTGGCTGCACACACGCACACACGTGCACACACACACGTGCACACACACACGTGCACACACGCACGTCCACACACACACGTGCACACACACACCCGCACACACACGTGCACACACACACGTGCACACACACGCACAGACACACGTGCACACACACACGTGCACACACACACACGTGCACACACACACACGTGCATACACGTGCACACACACACGTGCACACACACACGTGCACACACACACACGTGCACACACACACGTGCACACACACACGTGCACACACACACGGCCAATGTACACAGCGCGGGGCTACAAACTCACAGCAGCTGCGCAACCCACGCAGCACGAGAAGCACAGAGATAGAAACACAGCGAGACACAGAGAGAGACAGAGAGACACAGAGAGAGACAGAGAGACACAGAAATAGACAGAGAGACACAGAAATAGACAGAGATAGAAATAGACAGAGAGACACAGACATAGACAGAGAGACTGAGAGACACAGAAATGGACAGAGAGACACGTGAGAGACAGAGAGAGGCACAGAGACACAGAGACATCGACACAGAGACTTAGAAAGACACGGGGAATATCTGCTAGTGTTTTGTGTGACAAATGGAGGCCGCCAGGACCCACGTTGCCTGTCCAACACACGAGGTACTTTGTGATGCCGAGTTGACCCAGGGTGAGGCCAGGGTCGGTTTGCATCGGATTCGTCGCTCTGCCGCTCCCCACACTTCGTGTTGCGTATGCGGGGGACCTTTGTGTGCGTGCTGTGGCGGGGAGCGGTGGTGCAGCGGTTAGCGCGCTGCGCTACGAGCCCGGAGGCCCGAGTTCGAGTCCCGTTCACGGCCAACACCACTGATGATTATCTGAACCGGTCTTGGGTTTTCCCTAGGTCGACTGAGCCTCAAATGAGTACCCAGTGCGATATGTACATAACACCGCCGGTGGACAAAGGCGGTCAGACGGACGTGGTGCTGACCACCCACCCCCTCGTGTACCGTTCCGGACTTCATAGGTACTCGCTAATGGCACTTTCCCCAACAGTTTATTAATGCTATACGGGGGATCTTTGTCTTTGCTGTGGAGAGCGGCGACTCGAGTTCGATTCCCGATCTTCACGGCGACGTCCGTGAAGATCGCTGGTCCTGGGACTCCCGGAGGTCGACTCAGACGAGCCTCCTGGTCGTCGACATACCCACGAAGTACGTCCACTACTATATCGTTGCATACTTATTTATTTATCCAGGCAGAAATATTTTCGAGGCGGGCGATTGAGCGGGTGGGGGTGTTTTGCTCATCAGGGAGAACGGAGAGAGGAGAAGAGTGGGGGGGGGAGGTCGAGAGTGAGGCTCAAGGAGTGTTTCGTCAGCAGTTCCACGTCGTCCCAGAACGCCCGGCGCGGCTTGAAACAAAGAGCGCCCGAACCATCGCCAGCCCGTGGTCCTCGGCGCAGCTGCTGTTGGTGAATCATGGCCAGGAGAAGAAACACGCGGAAGTTCCACATTCCTTGGCCTTGCACCGGACACTGAGCGCAATTGTTTTTTCTATCGTTTAGTGCGTAACCCGCAGCAGGCTCGAGCCGGACAGGGTTGGCGGATCACGTAGAGATCGCTGTGTCGTGTGCTTGAGTAGATGGCGAGGTGATTAGCAGGTGGGCAGCACAGCAAAGATGATGCTGCTCTGGGTGTAGTGGTTCACTCCTACACGATTACATTGTTACGGTGTGTGGTCACGATCTCATCTTCCCGTCGAGATTTGTTGGTCACTCGTGGAGACACAGAATCTACTGCGGTGGAGTGAAACGACAGGAGCTGCGTCAAGACCGTCCGACGAACGGCGTTATTTATTTCTAAACCGTAGTTATTTTATAATTCTCGTAATTTTGAATACAACTGCAAAGCATTCGCGACTGGAAGCTTCTTGGTTGGGCTCACCCACCGCTGCCCTGCCACGTGGTCACTCAGGGGCCGTGTGGGGTGCTGCTGCCCGTTGCCGGCCGCGTGGTCAAGCGGCCGTGGTCACGGTGGTGTTTCACAGCTCCGGGTGTTCATTCACAGTCGATCATCCACGCCACCGTACCCCGCACCGATCAACACCTCGCACTGTCCAGCGCGTGAGGTCAGACGCCCCCTGTGGCCCTGCGCGGACGCCTGTGACCCAGGACTAGACGGGCAAAGGTTCTGCGAATGATTTCAGAGTTTACGTTGAGGGGAATGGCCCTGCAAGCTTCGAGAGTAGACAGCGTGGATACAGCATTGAGCCATCCCGTGCCGTGAAAGTGAAAGGATGTTAGGCGACTGGGAGTTTGGAAGTGGCTCGTTCCTTTGCTCTGATGAAGGACCATTGCCCCAATAGATGGCTTCTTACATCGAGTGATGGACAGGTTACATAGTGGGGACAACGACGCTGTTGTCGAGATGGGGTCAATTATGCTGCTCACTCAGCATCCTTCAGGATGATCAGAAGATAAATTTGGTCCGTCTGGCATTCGTAGAAATGGATTTCCTTTCATGGTCCCCACCTAGGATCGCCAACTTTTCAACAGCTCACACCAGGACGTGTTTCTCAGTCAGCCTATGTCTACTAATACTGTTACCTACACATCAATAATGTTCTACATACGACTGGTACCAGGTCTCGGTACAAGGACATTTCTGCCACGCAAACACAGATGTCTTGTCAATTGGCCAGTGCACCAATTGCTCGATCTGGCAGAAAGAAGGAAGCGATGGAGATGTGCGATGGTCTCCAGAACTTCCCCAGACAGTGGTGATGGCAGCAACGGAGGGGTTGCGTCTCTGTGCCTAGATGGGTTTTCAGGGCTTCCGCGGATTTCTACGGGACCTGTGTCATATCCACATAGACGCACGCGTGCACAACAAGACATTCGGCTTTATTATGCAGCGAAAACGCACACATCAGCATTCCGCATTTAAGAACACACACACATACAGACACACAAAGACACAAATATTCCGTTTAGCCTTACAGATCGTAGGGGTAAGTATAGTTAGCGAGCACCTTTCAACGGCACATGAGGGATTGGCGTGGCTGAGTACAACGCACGCCCGACAGCACCTTTCTTTCCACAGTGCTGATGTGCAATCACCGTGCCAAGGACTCACCTTGAAAGCTGAGTCGACCAAAGGCAGATATCCAAGGCAGGTTCAGATGCCAAACGCCACTGATGGTAGCCGTGGCTGGGAATCGATATCGTGCAACATAGCCAGGAGCAGCAGCAGCCTCGTGAACCACTGCACAAGACAAAGACACGGAATGATTGCGGCATCATTTTTGCACAAACATTGTCTGGACAAGTCCTCTGGTTTTATTCCAGCAGTTGGTGCCGCGTCTCTGATGATGTCGACAGTTAACGCATCTGGTAGGGCAGCTTTCCCCCGTTCCATACATCACAGGACAATGTCGACCTTTTCAATTGTGACATCCTGAACTCCCTCTATGTCTTATGAGAGTTGGTCTACTTCCTGGGCTATAATGCATTGTTTTGTTTATTTTACTATCGAGATCTGGATGAATACGAACAAAACAAGCGGGATTGTCTCCGGATATTGAGTGGCATAATCCACCAATGTCAGCTTGTATCAAGTGCCTTAGCGAACACGAGGAGTCCTCCGATTGCCCACCGGAAGGAATTGCACATCGATCGTGGGCATCCACAACAGAAGTACACGAGGCACACATGATTTGTAACGCGCACATCCGTTCATTCACAGAAAGAGATGGCGATCCAGAGGCGCAGGGAACCACAGAAAACAGCTCAAGGGCAGCCAGAACAGGTGCCAATGATTGCCCAAGCTCTGTGGTCCTATGTTGGGACCTTGGGGCCAACTCCAGGAATGAGCATGTGAAAAATGTGGGAGTAAAGTGGAGTGTCCGGAGAAAGCCTGCATGTGCAAGGGGGTAACACCTAATCCACATTGATGGAAATTAACCCACTTGCTGTACTGCCATACCCGAGCAAGCGACCTCGACGCCCACACGTAAAGTGGGAGTTGTTCGTCTTCTCAATGCCGCGAAGCCACTCGAATTGACTCTTCTGACGAGACACTGAATGTCTAAACCGGTCCAGGGTTTTGATTTTGTTGAACCAATGCTGCTGAAATTATGCGCTCCCAGAACGGAAGGGCCGTGTGGCGGATGGGATGTGTCAAAATATATATTTTAAAGCGGAGGGACGGATATGAAAGGATGCGAATTTCCTGCTTTGTAATTCTGGTGTGGGGTTAAAGTGAGGACCGCTATCACCCAGAACCCACGCCCAGTTTGGGTCTTGTGAGCGCTGGTCCTGGGCTCATCGCGGGGAGTCACACTCCCAAGAGCTACGCTCTGTTGATACGCGCCGGACGTCGGTTGAAACTGTTTATTGAAAGTATTGAAAGTTGTTTACTGCGAGTGTACAAAGGTAACTGAAATAATTTAAAGTAATTTATTGGAAGTATAACATGTTTACGGAAAGTGTTAAAGCTGCTTATTGAAAGTGTTTAAAGTTGTTTATTTAGTTCAAATGTACAAGTTTAAGTGTTTTACTGCTCCAATGAGCATTGTGGCGATGCTCATCTTCTATTCACAGCCTTTGAAAATCCCACATTCATATGGCTGGGATGAGTATATCCACATTATTTAGCTGCTCATTAAAATTATTTAAATTCGTTTATTTTTCAAGTTTTGCAGTGTGCCTGGTGCGTGTGTAAGCAAGTGGCAGGACGTCACCACGGGGCTTGTGCCAGGCCAGGTGCACTCTGAGGTCCCGTGAAGTGTCGACGGCTCGCTGGCAGGCAGTCAAGGCACAGACCCAGGTGCCCTGGGGTTGACTGAGATGACGGGAATGTGCACCACCTGTGCCCCCTACTGTGCCAACTTCATTTTAGCCGTTCGGCGCTCCGCTCGTTGTGAGCGTCGCTCCTCTACCCTCCGCTGTTGTTGTTGGAGGGCGACTGCCTCCAACTGCCCACACACATCCACACACTGTGTCAGAGCGAGCGCTGTTTGCGAGCACCGATGAAGGCCGAGACGGCACACGCCAGGGCTGGGTGGCCAGAGCCCCGTTCGGCCGCCCGTCTCCCTATTGGCGATGTTTACGCATCGCACCAGGTACTCATTTGAGGCTGAGTGGACCGAGGGGAGGCCCAGGATCGGTTCAAATAGTCGTCAATGGTGTTGGACGTGAACGGAAATCGAACTCGGGTCGCTGAGTTCGTAGCGCAGCGCGCTAACCGCGACACTACCGCTCCCCATACATGTGCACAACCACGCACACGCAGCCCACGCGTTCTGCTACGGACAGGCGGAATTCCGTGCCCCCAGCTCTGCTCAGCACGGGATGCAGCTGCACCCTCAGCTGCTGTCCAGTGGCAGCGAGAGCAACTCCGTTCGCATACCGAGATGTAGCCGTGAATACACTTTTTTTTCAAATAACATCTCAATACAGAACACTGCGTAATCATCGCTAGCGGTGTGTGGAGAACATCAACAACGGTAGAAGGCGACGTCTTCTCGTTCGCTGTTCGCTCCGTTAAACTGAGCGACGCCGTATGGCTTGGAACCGCTTTGTTGGCCAAATTCCGCGCTCCTCTCAGTGTTTATACAAAGCGCGACACTGGCTGGAATGGTTGCTTGTAAAAAAATGTTTGTTGCTGTTAAAATGTGTAAAAAAGTTCTGTGCTTGTGCAATGACCAGTGAGCAATGTTCACGTCTTGAGAAACACGGAGAGCAACGCCGCGGAGTAACTCCGCAAGCGCCGCGCCTGTCCTCTACCCCCACCCTGAGCACAGGCAGCACACACGCAGCACTCGCACCCACGTAGTCGTGTCCTGGCGGGGGAGTGCCTGGCACGTCGGGTTTTAATCCGAAGGGCCCCTAGAGGGGAAGTCCCACGGTTTCCCGGTGCCTGGAGATTGGCCGACTGTTACATTGCGATGCCATGAAATTGGTTTGAAATTGTATGGGCGCAGAAAGAAAAGGTTCCCTGGGCCAACCGCAATGAGTTACTCGCGACATTGGGGGGAGGATGGGGGGCGGAATATTAGGCAATCGAAAGCGCAAGAGCCCCTCCAGGCAATGGGCAACAAGGGACGATGGGTGGCCGCCGCCGCCATCGCGCAGCACTCGAGGGAGGACGCGGCAACGGGGGGGGGGGGGGTAACGGGGGGGGGGGGGTAACGGGGGGGGGGGTAACGGGGGGGGGGGGTAACGGGGGGGGGGGGGGGTGGTAACCGCAGGTAGGCGCACGATTGGCCGCGCGGTACAATGGCACCCCGGGCCTTTGAGGTTAAGGGAATGAAAAGAGTAACCCGGGACAATTGTGGGCTCTGGTCTTCAACCTCCGGGCCGTCAAGACCCCCCCCCCCCGCCGTCCTGCCTCCTCGAGCCGCTCGCAGCGTCCGTGTGATGCCAGCGAGTGCCGCTACGAAGCAGCGACACGTGAAGTTTTCTCTCGTCCTTCTCCCTCCGACTCTCACAGCGTGAGTGCAGCTTCGAGGGACGTGGCAGGACGTCTGAGTGACTGGGTTCTTAGGCAGACTTAGACCAAGCTCTTCTCGCAAAATATTCACCCCAGGCAGTGTAGTTGTTAATAAACTTGAGTACAGAGTGTCGGTGCAGTGTGATTTCTGTGTGTGTGGGTAGAACGTCGGCGTGGTGTCTGCGATGTGTGTGGTGTGCGACTGCGCGGGGAGGAGGCGATGTGCGCGAGAGAGTGGGCGCAGCGCTGCAGCGTCGGTGTGGTGTCGGTCATCTGAGTGTGGGAGTCACGCAGCCCGCGACTTCGTGTTCGTGGTGGAGTACGCGGGCGAGTGCGGAGTCACCCCGTGCGGCGGTGAGCCAGCGCTGCAGCCACGCCCCTCAGGGGGAGCGCCAAGACGGGGGGGGGAGCGATCACCCGGTCGGCGGGGGCCCGGCGGGAGCCGATGGAGGTTGTGGAGGAGGGAGTGGAGGAGGAGGGAGTGCAGGGGGAGGGAGTGGAGGAGGAGGGAGTGGAGGAGGAGGGAATGGAGGGGGAGGGAATGGAGGGGGAGGGAGTGGAGGGGGAGGGAGTGGAGGGGGAGGGAGTGGAGGAGGAGGGAGTGGAGGAGGAGGGAGTGGAGGAGGAGGGAATGGAGGGGGAGGGAGTGGAGGGGGAGGGAGTGGAGGAGGAAGGGAGTGGAGGAGGAGGGAATGGAGGAGGAGGGAATGGAGGAGGAAGGGAGTGGAGGAGGAGGGAATGGAGGAGGAAGGAATGGAGGAGGAGGGAATGGAGGAGGAAGGGAGTGGAGGAGGAGGGAATGGAGGAGGAGGGAATGGAGGAGGAAGGGAGTGGAGGGGGAGGGAGTGGAGGAGGAGGGAATGGAGGAGGAGGGAATGGAGGAGGAGGGAATGGAGGAGGAAGGGAGTGGAGGAGGAGGGAATGGAGGAGGAGGGAATGGAGGAGGAAGGGAGTGGAGGAGGAGGGAATGGAGGAGGAAGGAATGGAGGAGGAGGGAATGGAGGAGGAAGGGAGTGGAGGAGGAGGGAATGGAGGAGGAGGGAATGGAGGAGGAAGGGAGTGGAGGGGGAGGGAGTGGAGGAGGAGGGAATGGAGGGGGAGGGAGTGGAGGGAATGGAGGAGGAGGGAATGGAGGAGGAGGGAGTGGAGGGGGAGGGAGTGGAGGGGGATGGAGTGGAGGGGGAAGGAGTGGAGGAGGAGGGAATGGAGGAGGGAGGGAGTGGAGGGGGAGGGAGTGGAGGGGGAGGGAATGGAGGGGGAGGGAGTGGAGGGGGAGGGAATGGAGGAGGAGGGAATGGAGGAGGAGGGAATGGAGGAGGAAGGGAGTGGAGGAGGAGGGAATGGAGGAGGAGGGAATGGAGGAGGAAGGGAGTGGAGGAGGAGGGAATGGAGGAGGAGGGAATGGAGGAGGAGGGAATGGAGGAGGAAGGGAGTGGAGGGGGAGGGAGTGGAGGGGGAGGGAATGGAGGGGGAGGGAGTGGAGGGGGAGGGAATGGAGGAGAAGGGAATGGAGGAGGAGGGAGTGGAGGGGGAGGGAGTGGAGGGGGATGGAGTGGAGGGGGAAGGAGTGGAGGAGGAGGGAATGGAGGAGGGAGGGAGTGGAGGGGGAGGGAGTGGAGGGGGAGGGAGTGGAGGGGGAGGGAATGGAGGAGGGAGGGAGTGGAGGAGGAGGGAGTGGAGGGGGAGGGAGTGGAGGGGGAGGGAGTGGAGGGGGAGGGAGTGGAGGAGGAGGGAATGGAGGAGGAGGGAATGGAGGAGGGAGGGAGTGGAGGAGGGAGTGGAGGAGGGAGTGGAGGAGGGAGTGGAGGGGGAGGGAGTGGAGGGGGAGGGAATGGAGGAGGGAGGGAGTGGAGGAGGAGGGAATGGAGGAGGGAGGGAGTGGAGGAGGGAGTGGAGGAGGGAGGGAGTGGGAGGGAATGGAGGGGGAGGGAGTGGAGGGGGAGGGAATGGAGGAGAGAGGGAGTGGAGGAGGGAGGGAATGGAGGAGGGAGGGAGTGGAGGAGGGAGTGGAGGAGGAGGGAGTGGAGGAGGGAGGGAATGGAGGAGGGAGGGAGTGGAGGAGGGAGTGGAGGAGGGAGTGGAGGGGGAGGGAGTTGAGGGGGAGGGAGTGGAGGGGGAGGGAGTGGAGGGGGAGGGAGTGGAGGAGGGAGTGGAGGAGGGAGTGGAGGGGGAGGGAGGGAGTGGAGGAGGGAGTGGAGGAGGGAGGGAGTGGAGGGGGAGGGAGTGGAGGAGGAGGGAGTGGAGGAGGGAGTGGAGGGGGAGGGAGTGGAGGAGGGAGTGGAGGGGGAGGGAGTGGAGGGGGAGGGAGTGGAGGAGGGGGGAGTGGAGGAGGAGGGAGTGGAGGAGGGAGTGGAGGAGGAGGGGGGAGTAGGGGGGAGTGGAGGAGGGGGGGAGTGGAGGAGGAGGGAGTGGAGGAGGAGGGAGTGGAGGAGCGGGGAGTGGAGGAGGAGGGAGTGGAGGGGGAGGGAATGGAGGGGGAGGGAATGGAGGGGGAGGGAGTGGAGGGGGAGGGAATGGAGGAGGGAGGGAGTGGAGGGGGAGGGAATGGAGGAGGGAGGGAGTGGAGGAGGAGGGAGTGGAGGTGGAGGGAGTGGAGGGGGAGGGAGTGGAGGGGGAGGGAGTGGAGGGGGAGGGAATGGAGAGGGAGGGAATGGAGGAGAGAGGGAGTGGAGGAGGAGGGAATGGAGGAGGAGGGAGTGGAGGAGGAGGGAATGGAGGAGGGAGGGAGTGGAGGAGGAGGGAGTGGAGGAGGAGGGAATGGAGGGAGGGAGTGGAGGAGGGAGTGGAGGAGGGAGTGGAGGGGGAGGGAGTGGAGGGGGAGGGAGTGGAGGGGGAGGGAGTGGAGGAGGGAGGGAGTGGAGGAGGAGGGAGTGGAGGGGGAGGGAGTGGAGGGGGAGGGAGTGGAGGGGGAGGGAATGGAGGAGGGAGGGAGTGGAGGGGGAGGGAATGGAGGAGGAGGGAATGGAGGAGGGAGGGAGTGGAGGAGGGAGTGGAGGAGGAGGGAGTGGAGGAGGGAATGGAGGAGGGAGGGAGTGGAGGAGGGAGTGGAGGAGGGAGTGGAGGGGGAGGAGGAGTGGAGGGGGAGGGAGTGGAGGAGGGAGTGGAGGGGGAGGGAGTGGAGGGGGAGGGAGTGGAGGAGGAGGGAGTGGAGGGGGAGGGAGTTGGAGGGGGAGGGAGTGGAGGGGGAGGGGAATGGAGGAGGGAGGGAGTGGAGGAGGGAGTGGAGGAGGGAGTGGAGGGGGAGGGAGTGGAGGGGGAGGGAGTGGAGGGGGAGGGAATGGAGGAGGGAGGGAGTGAGAGGAGGGAGTGGAGGAGGGAGTGGAGGCGGGAGTGGAGGGGGAGGGGAGGGGGAGGGAGTGGAGGAGGAGGGAGTGGAGGGAGTGGAGGAGGAGGGAGTGGAGGGAGTAGAGGAGGAGGGAGTAGGGGAGGGGGGAGTGGAAAAGGAGGGGGTGGAGGAGGGGGGAGTGGAGGAGGGAGTGGAGGAGGGGGGAGTGGAGGAGGAGGGAGTGGAGGAGTGGGGAGTGGAGGAGGAGGGAGTGGAGGAGGGGGGAGTGGAGGAGGAGGGAGTGGAGGAGGGGGGAGTGGAGGAGGGAGTGGAGGAGGAGGGGGGAGTGGAGGAGGGGAGTGGAGGAGGAGGGGGTGGAGGAGGGAGTGGAGGAGGAGGGGGGAGTGGATGAGGAGGGAGTGGAGGAGGGAGTGGAGGAGGAGGGGGTGGAGGAGGGGAGAGTGGAGGAGGAGGGAGTGGAGGAGGGAGTGGAGGAGGAGGGAGTGGAGGAGGGAGTGGAGGAGGAGGGAGTGGAGGAGGAGGGGGGAGTGGAGGAGGGAGTGGAGGAGGAAGGAGTGGAGGAGGGGGGAGTGGAGGAGGAGGGAGTGGAGGAGGGGGGAGTGGAGGAGGAGGGAGTGGAGGAGGAGGGAGTGGAGGAGGAGGGAGTGGAGGAGGAGGGAGTGGAGGAGGAGGGAGTGGAGGAGGGGGGAGTGGAGGAGGAGGGAGTGGAGGAGGGAGTGGAGGAGGAGGGGGGAGTGGAGGAGGGGGGAGTGGAGGAGGAGGGAGTGGAGGAGGAGGGAGTGGAGGAGGGGGGAGTGGAGGAGGAGGGAGTGGAGGAGGGGGGGAGTGGAGGAGGAGGGAGTGGAGGAGGAGGGAGTGGAGGAGGAGGGAGTGGAGGGGGAGGGAATGGAGGGGGAGGGAGTGGAGGGGGAGGGAATGGAGGAGGAGGGAGTGGAGGGGGGAGGGAGGATGGAGGAGGGAGGGAGTGGAGGGGGAGGGAGTGGAGGGGGAGGGAATGGAGGGAGGGAGGGAGTGGGAGGAGGAGGGGAATGGAGGAGGGAGGGAATGGAGGGGGAGGGGAATGGAGGAGGGAGGGAGTGGAGGAGGAGGGAATGGAGGAGGAGGGAGTGGAGGGGGAGGGAATGGAGGAGGAAGGGAGTGGAGGAGAGGGAGTGGAGGGGGAGGGAATGGAGGAGGGAGGGAGTGGAGGGGGAGGGAATGGAGGAGGGAGGGAGTGGAGGAGGGAGTGGAGGAGGGAGTGGAGGGGGAGGGAGTGGAGGGGGAGGGAGTGGAGGAGGGAGGGAGTGGAGGGAGAGGGAGGTGGAGGGAGGAGGGAGTGGAGGGGGAGGGAATGGGGAGGGAGGGAGAGGGAGTGGAGGAAGGAGTGGAGGAGGAGGGAGTGGAGGGGGAGGGAATGGAGGAGGGAGGGGAGTGGAGGAGGGAGTGGAAGAGGGAGTGGAGGGGGAGGGAGTGGAGGGGGAGGGAGGGGAGGGGGAGGGAATGGAGGAGGGAGGGAGTGGTAGGAGGGAGTGGAGGAGGGGAGTGGAGGGGGAGGGAGTGGAGGGGGGAGGGAGTGGAGGAGGGAGGGAGGGAGTGGAGGAGGGAGTGGAGGAGGGAGTGGAGGCGGGGGGAGTGGAGGGGGAGGGGAGGGGGAGGGAGTGGAGGAGGAGGGAGTGGAGGGAGTGGAGGAGGAGGGAGTGGAGGGAGTAGAGGAGGAGGGAGTAGGGGAGGGGGAGTGGAAAAGGAGGGGGTGGAGGAGGGGGGAGTGGAGGAGGGAGTGGAGGAGGGGGGGAGTGGAGGAGGGGGGAGTGGAGGAGGAGGGGAGTGGAGGAGGGGGGAGTGGAGGAGGAGGGAGTGGAGGAGGGGGAGTGGAGGAGGAGGGAGTGGATGAGGAGGGAGTGGAGGAGGGAGTGGAAGAGGGAGTGGAGGAGGGAGGGAAGGGAGTGGAGAGGAGGTGGAGGAGGAGGGGGGAGATGTAGGAGGAGGGAGTGGAGGAGGAGGGATTGGAGGAGGGGGTGAGGGTGGAGGAGGGGGGAGTGGAGGGAGGAGGGGAGTGGGAGGAGGGAGAGAGAGAGGAGGA